>NW_024070203.1:75327850-75422144 GCF_014754425.2 Oryx dammah
GGGAAATACAAGATAAACAATGTAAAATGTGACATCAAAAGCAAAAGATGGGGAGAAGAGGTATTGAATAAGAATGTAGACCTCCAGAATGTGTTCAAACTTAAGTGGCTATCAGCTTAAAAAAGACTGTTGTAAGTTGTTATTTGTAAACATAACAGTAGTCACAAAGCAAAAACTTATAGTAAATACACAAAGGAGAAAGAATCTAAGCATACCACTACAGAAAAACCATCAAATCACAAAAGAAAGCAAGAGAAGAAAGGAACAGCAACAAAACAGTTAATAAAATAGAAATAAGTACATACCTATCAATAGTTAAATGTAAATGACTGAATTCTCCAATCATAAAACAGAGTGGCTGAATGGACAATTTACAATTGCTTCAAAAATAATAAAATAACTAGGGAATAAATTTAACTAAGGTCGTGAAAGACACGTACACCAAAAACTATAAGACATTGAGAAAAAAGTTGAAGACACAAATAATTATCCTTTTAAGATATCTATACTACCCGAAGCAACCTACAGATTCAATGCAATTCCTATAAAATTTCTAATGGCAGTTTTCACAGAAATAGAAGAAACAATTCAAAAACTTTTATGGAGCTAAAACACACACACACGCACCAAATAGCCAAAGCAATCTCGAGAAAGAAGAGCAAAACCAGCGATAGCCTGTACTCTGATTTCAAAGTATATAACAAAGACCTATAATCAACACATCATGTGTCTATCTTTATGCCAAAATCAAAGATCAACAGAACAGAATTGAGAGCCCAGAAATAAGCCCAGGTGTATATGGCCAATTTGTTTAGGACAATGGAGAGAAGAGTGTACAGTGGGGGAAAGGACAGTGTCTTCAACAAATAGTCTTGGGAAAACTGAACCGTTTCATGCAAGAGAATAAACCTGGACCACTATGTTACAGCATACTGCCAAATTAACTCAAACTGAATTTAAGATTTAAATGTAAGACTGAAACCATAAAATTCCTAAAGGAAAACAGAAGGTAACCTCCTTGACTTTGGTCTTCCTTCGATACGGCAAAGGAAACAATTAACAAGATGAAAAGGAAACCTATAAAATGGGAGAAAATATTTGTAAATCATATCTGATAAGAGGTTACCACTCAAAATATATAAAGAATTCATATATGTATACATGTGGAAATTTGTGCATGTATATAAAAATACAGAAAGTATTATAATAAATGTTCCCATCACCCACTTTCAACACTTACTGATGCTTAGTCAATTTTGTTTCATCTACCTTTCCCTGAAACCACATGCCTTCAGATTATTTTGAAGCAAACTTTTTTTACTTTTTAATATTTATTTTTAATTGGAGGATAGTTGCTTTACGGTATTGTGTTGGTTTCTGCCATATATCAACATGAATCAGCCATAGGCATATATATTTGAAGCACACTTGTAACAGTATATCACTTTACCTATAATTATTTCAGAGGGTATCTATAAAAAAGACTTTTAAATTAACCACAATGCCATCATTCCAGCTAAAAGAAATGAACATTAATTCTTTAATACATAAAATATCCAGTCAGTATTCTTGTTTCTCCAATTGTTGAACTTTTATTTTTGTGTGTGTGTGGTTTGAGTTTGCTTTTGTTCCTTTTGGTAACAGCTTGTCTGTCTGAATCAGGATTTAAATAAGTTTAATTTATTTGTCTTGGTTGACATGTCTCTGACACAGCTCTCACTGTCCTTAGTTGCTCAGCCATGTCTGACTCTTTGTGATCCATGGACTAGAGCCCACTAGGCTGCTCAGTCCATGGGGATTCTCCAGGCAAGAATATGGGAGTGGGTTGCCATGCCCTCCTACATCAGATCTTCCCAACCCTGGGGTCGAACCCATGTCCCCTGCATTGCAGGCGGATTCTTTACCAAATAAGCCACCAGCAAAGCCCAACACATCTCTTGGTGAAAGTCGCTCAGTCCTGTCCAACTCTGCGACCTCGTGGACTATTCAGTCCCACGGAATTGCCCAGGCCAGTATACTGGAGTAGGTAGCCTATCCCTTCTCCAGTGGCTCTTCCAGACCCAGAATTTGCATCTCTTAAGCCCCTCTGAATTTAAAATTTCCTACTACTGTGATACTGGGCACTTTTTCCTTGCTTATTCACCACTCGTATGTGTATCTTATTTTGTGAAATATCTGTTCAAGTCCTTTGCCCAATTTTTAAAAACTGGGTTTCTCACCTTTTTATTGAGATATAGAAGTTCCTTATATTCTGAACACAAGGCCTGTGTATATGTGTGTGAAATATTTTCTCCCATTCTGTGACTTATCTATTCATTCTCCTGAAAGTGAAAGTGAAGTCGCTCAGTCGTGTCCGACTCTTTGGGACCCCCTGGACTGCAGCCTATTAGGCTCCTCCGTCCATGAGATTTTCCAGGCAAGAGTACTGAGTGGGTTGCCATTTCCTTCTCCAGGGGATCTTCCTGACCTAGGGATCGAACCTGGGTCTCCTGCATTGTAGGCAGATGCTTTTATCGTCTGAGCCACCAGGGAAGTCCATGAAGTTCAATATATCAAGTTTTTCTTTCTTCATGCTATCTGGGTCCGTCTCTCTACTCAGTAAAGGTATTATACTTAATATTATCAAATTCCTTTATGATTGTTGGAGCAGGGTGATGAGGGTCACTGATTAGTAAAATCTTAGAGGCTAAGATGGTAAGTTATGGCATTTAAAAAAATCGAGGTGTAGTTAACACATTAGTTTTAAGTGTACAATGATTCAATATTTGTATATACTGAGAATTGAGCACAATTGTTGCTAGTTAACATCCATCACCACAGGTAGTTATAATTTTTCTTGTGACAAGAACTTTAAGATCTTCTCTCTTACCAACTTTCAAGTATATAATACACTGTTGTTAACTGTGGTCGCTATTCTATACACTACATCTCCATGACTTATAACTGGAAGTTTGTACCTTTCGATTCTGTTCACTCATCTTGCCTGTGGCATGTTTTCAAAAAATGTCTGTATTATTTTGCCCTCTCACTTATTCTAAAAATAGCAGCTCCTCTTAAAAACGATTCAAAATAAAGCAGAAAGTAAAAGCCCTTCTTTAAAACAAGACCAGAAGCTGACTGTGGCTCAGATCATGAAATCCTTATTGCCAAATTCAGACTTAAATTGAAGAAAGTAGGGAAAACCGCTAGACCATTCAGGTATGACCTAAATCAAATTCCTTATGATTATACAGTGGAAGTGAGAAATAGATTTAAGGGCCTAGATCTGATAGACAGAGTGCCTGAAGAACTATGGAATGAGGTTGTGACATTGTACAGGAGACAGGGATCAAGACCATCCCCATGGAAAAGAAATGCAAAAAAGCAAAATGGCTGTCTGAGGAGGCCTTACAAATAGCTGTGAAAAGAAGAGAGGCGAAAAGCAAAGGAGAAAAGGAAAGATATAAGCATCTGAATGCAGAGTTCCAAAGAATAGCAAGAAGAGATAAGAAAGCCTTCTTCAACGATCAATGCAAAGAAATAGAGGAAAAGAACAGAATGGGAAAGACTAGAGATCTCTTCAAGAAAATTAGAGATACCAAGGGAACATTTCATGCAAAGATGGGCTCGATAAACGACAGAAATGGTCTGGACCTAACAGAAGCAGAAGATATTAAGAAGAGGTGGCAAGAATACACGGAAGAACTGTACAAAAAAGATCTTCATGACCCAGATAATCATGATGATGTGATCACTAGTCTAGAGCCAGACATCTTGGAATGTGAAGTCAAGTGGGCCTTAGAAAGCATCACTATGAACAAAGCTAGTGGAGGTGATGGAATTCCAGTTGAGCTGTTTCCAATCCTGAAAGATGATGCCGTGAAAGAGCTGCACTCAATATGCCAGCAAACTTGGAAAACTTAGCAGTGGCCACAGGACTGGAAAAGGTCAATTTTCATTCCATTCCCAAAGAAAGGCAATGCAAAAAATGCTCAAACTACTGAACAATTGCACTCATCTCACATGCTAGTAAAGTAATGCTCAAAATTCTCCAAGCCAGGATTCAGCAATACATGAACCGTGAACTCCCTGATGTTCAAGCTGGTTTTAGAAAAGGCAGAGGAACCAGAGATCAAATTGCCAACATCCGCTGGATCATGGAAAAAGCAAGAGAGTTCCAGAAAAACATCTATTTCTGCTTTATTGACTATGCCAAAGTCTTTGACTGTTTGGATCACAATAAACTGTGGAAAATTCTGAGAGAGATGGGAATACCAGGACACCTGACGTGCCTCTTGAGAAATCTGTATGCAGGTCAGGAAGCAACAGTTAGAACTGGACATGGAACAACAGACTGGTTCCAAATAGGAAAAGGAGTGCGTCAAGGCTGTATATTGTCACCCTGCTTATTTAACTTATATGCAGAGTACATCATGAGAAACACTGGACTGGAAGAAACACAAGCTGGAATCAAGATTGCCAGGAGAAATATCAATAACCTCAGATATGCAGATGATACCACTCTTATGGCAGAAAGTGAAGAGGAGCTAAAAAGCCTCTTGATGAAAGTAAAAGAGGAGAGTGAAAAAGTTGGCTTAAAGCTCAACATTCAGAAAATGAAGATCATGGCATCCGACCCATCACTCCATGGGAAATAAATGGGGAAACAGTGGAAACAGTGTCAGACTTTATTTTTGGGGGCTCCAAAATCACTGCAGATGGTGACTGCAGCCATAAAATTAAAAGACGCTTACTCCTTGGAAGAAAAGTTATGACCAATCTAGATAGCATATTCAAAAGCAGAGACATTACTTTGCTGACTAAGGTCTGTCTAGTCAAGGCTATGGTTTTTCCTGTGGTCATGTATGGATGTGAGAGTTGGACTGTGAAGAAGGCTGAGCGCTGAAGAATTGATGCTTTTGAACTGTGGTGTTGGAGAAGACTCTTGAGAGTCCCTTGGACTGCAAGGAGATCCAACCCGTCCATTCTGAAGGAGATCAATCCTGGGATTACTTTGGAAGGAATGATGCTAAAGCTGAAGCTCCAGTACTTTGGCCACCTCATGCGAAGAGTTGACTCAATGGAGGGATTGAGGGCAGGAGGAGAAGGGGATGACCAAGGATAAGATGGCTGGATGGCATCACGGACTCGATCGACGTGAGTCTGAGTGAACTCCGGGAGATGGTCATGGACAGGGAGGCCTGAGTGCTGCAATTCATGGGGTTGCAAAGAGTCGGACATGACTGAGCGACTGAACTGAACTGGGTGTATGTCGGGGGTGGTATTGGGGATGAAGAGCTATGAACTAAACTTAGAAATGTCTATTACATCCTAAAAGAATGATTTTTACACTTTCAAGCAAAAAAATCTTGACCTGACCAAATCAAAACAATCACGCCCATGTTCAAGGCTCCAAATCAAAATATGTCCTACTGTGGAGCAGCTAGATGGAAATGTCCTGTTACTCTGCTGAGTATACTGGTTTTTAAGCTTTTTACTTGGAAACAATCAAAAGTTAAAGAAAAGTTAGAAATGTAATAAAAAGAAAAAAAATTTTCTGAACCATGTGTGAGTTGGTTGCCAATCTGATTGCCCCTTTCTGTAAAGCAGTTCCTGTTTTCTATGAAAGGACATTTTCCTACAGAACTGTAATATCACTATCTGTAGTACTGACGTATTATGGCCATCCAGCCCTCAGATCCCGTGTAAGTTTCTTCACTTGTTTCACTGATGTCCTTTATAGCAGAGGGTCTAGTTTAAAAGCTTATGTTACATTGAGTTGTCATGCCCTTTTGTCTTCTTCAGCTTGGGGCAGTTTCTCAGTCTGTTCTCAGCTTTCCTGACCTGGATGCTTTGGGACCCAACAGCATGTCCCTCAATTCAGGTGTATCTGATGTCTCCTTTCTGTGAGATTGAGAGTGTATATATTTTTGGTGGGAATGTCACAGAACTGGTGCTGCTTTCTTCCCATCACATCCTGCCACTTGGCCCCAGTTTCTGTTTGTCCCATGACTGATGATATGCAGTTTGAACAGCTAAATTGGTATCTGACTCTGTAAGGTTGCTATTTTTCCCTTTGTATTTAATAATATTTTCTAAGAAGTACTTTGAAACTATGTACATACCCAATTTCTCCTCACACGTTCCATTTATTCACTGATTCATTCATATCTGTGTGCAGACATGGTTCCCTACTTTATTCAACAGGTTGTAATCTGTTACTCTTATTATTAATTATTATATGCCAACTGTCCATCACGTGGGGCTTCCCCTGGTGGCTCAGAGGTTAAAGTGTCTGCCTCTAATGCGGGAGACCTGGGTTTGATCCCTGGGTCGGGAAGATCCCCTGGAGAAGGAAATGGCAACCCACTCCAGTATTCTTGCCTGGAGAATCCCATGGACGGAGGAGCCTGGTGGGCTACAGTCCACGGGGTAGCAAATGTGACCAGTGGCAGTCCCTTCAAGCTGGCTTATGTATCCTTTTGTTCCCATTATTTTTTGAGCAGTTTCTTGGCTGGGGAAGGTTTTTTAAATCTTTCTTCTGTTCCAGCCCTAAAATGAGTCTTTTTCTCTAAAGAGCCCTGGTTTCTTTTAGTGGAAAACAGCATTTATAAGGTGAGATTTGGGTATATATATTGTATATATGCTTGTATATTTTAAGAGGGTTTCTGCTCTTAAGCTGTCTCAGTGAAAAGTGCGAGGGAATATACCGAAGGCCTGTGAATTAAGAGTGTGTGTTTTTACAACCCCCCTGGCTGATTCATGCATGCATTAAAGTTTCAGGAGCACTGCCCACCTACCGAGTAATGACTGCCGTGTCCTAACCAGCTGTTGGTGTGCCAGCTGTCGCAGCTCCATCTAAGGCATCAGGAAGGAGGAAGGAAGCAGAAGGACTCACCCCCTGTTGCCTCACTTTCCTTTAATCCCAGAAAACCCTCATGGCAATGCTGCTAACATCTTGCTTAGAACTCATTCACATGGTTGCATGCAAGGGAGCAGGAAAATCTAGTTTTTCAATTGAGCCCATCGTCACCTGGGATAAAACTAGTGATCTGTTTCTAGGGATGAAAGGGAAGGATGGATATTGGGGAGGTTACAGGAACCTGCCCCTCTGGCTTATTCGGTTCTCTCTCTGTGTCCTCTCAGCATGAGGGGAAGGCGCTGGTAGCAGAAGCTGACACTGGGCACAGCTGCCCATCACCCACGTGTGGACAGCAAGGAGGTCATCATGGCCAACTCAGAGGTGAAGCACAAAGGCAAAATCAGTCTTTTATTTAGGCTCAGCTTCCCCAGTGGCTCAGTGGTAAAGTATCTGCCTGCAATGCAGGAGACACAGGTTTGATCCCTGGGTCAGGAAGATCCCCTGGAGAAGGAAATGGCAACCCACTCCAGTATTCCTGCCTGGGAAATCCCACAGACAGAGGAGCCTGGCGGGCTACAGTCTAGGGGGTTGTAAGAGTCAGACATGACTTAGTGACTAAACAGTAAGAATAACAACCATCACGTCTGCCCACCTCACCTTCTGCCCTGCCCCAGAATGGAGTGTAGGCCAGATTTCAAGGACCGGCAAGGTAAACCCGAAAGCATGGGCTGCAGAGTTTAGCACAGAGTCTTAGCTGGGAGACTCTAGAAATTCAAACCCCATCAACAGCACTTACCAGCAGTTGGGCTTTCAGTAAGTTACGTCTCCTTGCTAGACCTCAATGGCCTCCTCTTAAAAGGAATGAGCACAGACCAACCTCACAGGTTCCTGTAACAATGTAATGGAAAAACCCATAATAAAAATGATGATGATGATGATACACAGCTCTTGGAGTGCCTGGCCCACATGAACTCGACACGAACAGAAGTTATTATTACCGAGGAACCACGAGCAAAGACATGATCTCCCTGAAGACAGCTAGCAAGTCTGACGGTGGATTTGGGTCCAGAGGCCCGTCGCACAGGAAGTATGAAAACCACCAACTTGGAAGTGCTAGTTATTTTCTTAATACTGTCATCCGATATTCTCACCAGCTTAGAGAAGGCAACCAGCTTCACTGACTAACACCCTTGTGACAAATCCCCAGGACTTTCCTGCTTGTTGTTATTCTATGGCTCAGTATCTTTTCTTTCCATAAGCTTGGTTTCCCTTCTTGACTATTAGAACTTCATTTGTTTTTTTTTTTTTTTTTTGGAACAACACTTAAGCAAACAAAAAACCAACATGCTAGATAGAGCGTTTGACCTTACACTCATCTTTTCCCACAGTAAAGCCTGCAGCCACCACTGTCCCTTCACAGGGACTTAGGAAACGCTGGCAAATCCACATTTGTCACTGGATACATGAAAAGGGACACTATCATTTTCTTAGACAAACATCCTGGGCAATCTGGTTTCTTTCACTTTGTCATTAACAACCGGTTTTGCTGAGGGCCTTAGGGGACCTTGAAT
This sequence comes from Oryx dammah, assembly GCF_014754425.2. NCBI lineage: Eukaryota > Metazoa > Chordata > Mammalia > Artiodactyla > Bovidae > Oryx > Oryx dammah. Next base: position 75,336,263 of record NW_024070203.1, read on the forward strand.
GACCAGTTCTTATTATTTCAACTTCCTCACTAGCTTATCATTTGGATTTGTCATCCTAACATATTTGCCAATGGCTTCCAGGTATCATTGAAAGAAATTCCTAAGATAAACAAAGAGCATTTTTTTTCCCTTTTCTGAGACCTGCGTCTCCATAATAGGCAGTTGAAGAATGTCAACAAGTGTGTGAGCAGGTGTTTATGCAAAGCTAGGACTCAATGTCCCCGGCAGCCTCTGTTGAGCCCTTTTGGCCACTTCCCAGTTTGGCTGAAACAGTTGCAAGTAATCCCTTTGCCTCTTTAACCTATGATTTATTTAAACTGAGACCTAAATGACACCTGGTTGGCCACTTCATGGACCAGAGAAGTGAGAAGAGTAACAGCGCCCCCTACAGGTGTGTGCCAGTGACAGTGAACTGCGGCTGCTGCTAAGTCACTTCAGCCGTGTCCGACTCTGTGCAACCCCCTAGACGGCAGCCCACCAGGCTCCTCCGTCCCTGGGATTCTCCAGGCAAGAATGCTGGAGTGGGTTGCCATTTTCTTCTCCGTGACAGTGATCTTGACCATCGGGAACCTCTCCTAGGGGGCCGTGAAGCAACAGGATCCTGTCCCCTGGTATCTGGCCTGACGGCAAGGGCAAACTGGTGATTAATGGTGACAGTAAGTGTGGTACTGATTGCCAGCGTCTCCAGGAGCCGGGAGACTGGGCGCTCCATGCTGTCTCTGTGGTGGGCTGTGGCATCTACAGCTGGGGTCTTTCAGCCAGTTTTCCCCCTCCTCTTCCCCGTTCCCTTCTCCTCCACTGCAGATGAATCTAGAGCGTTTGACAAGCCACCGTGTTCCACCCTGTCCACAGGGTAGGTTATGACCCAGCCAGGGCAGCCTTGGATCTGCCTCCCTTTGAACATGGTTGAGCAAGCTGGAAATCTGTATGTCATCCATGATACCAACTGCCCGCTCACCAGCTGTATCAAAGCCGTCAAGGCCTGCCAATCTCACTGCCAACATTTCTTTCTTGCCCATCTCTCTGGTCATCCTAATCCCAGCTGTCACTGTCTCTTCTAACTGAAGTTCCCACATCCATCTGGGCCACCTCCATCTACTCTACTGCAGCTACAGTCTTTCTTCCAAAGGACAAATATGGGACTTCCCAGGTGGTCCAGAGGTTAAGAACTCACCTGCCAATGCAGGGGACACGGGTTTGATCCCTGGTCCAGGAAGATGCCACATGCTGCCGGGCGAGTAAGCTTGGGCACCACAATTACTGAGCCCACGTGCTATTGAACCCCACAATAAGAGGAGCCACCATAATGAGAAGGCCACACACCACAGCTAGAGAGTAGCCCCTGCTCAGCAAGGAAGACCCAGTGAAACAAAAATAAAACATGTAAACAAAGAAAAGGACAAATATGATTGTGTCACTCCACCCATATCCTGAGTCTATCCTGGCTTCCCATGGCTTTAGGACAAAGACCAAAAAAAATTGTTTTTTAAATATTTATTTGGCTACATCAGGTCTTAGTTGTAGCATGCGGGGTCTTTCTTGGACCATGCATGATTTTTTTTGTTGCAGCACACAGACTCTCTAGTTATGGTATGGGGGCTCCAGGCCTCATGAGCTCTAGTAGTTGCTGTGTGCAAGCTTAGTTACTCCACAGCACGTGAGATCTTCCCCTAACGAGGACTGAACCTGAGTCCTCTGCATTGCAAGGTAGATTCTTAACCACTGGACCACCAGGGAAGTTCTGACAAAATCTTCCTAATGTCACCCAGAAGGTATTCCACGGACCGCTCCCTCCTGTTTTTCCTGTCTTACTTGAACTGCTCTCTGCAGGGTATTGTTGTTCCAGCCACTCAGGCCTTCCTGCAGCTCCAGGCCTTTGTATTAAAATGCTGCTTTGTATTAACAGCAGTATTAACAAGCTGCTCCTTCTACCCTACATACCCTTCAACCTAACTCTTCACCTAGGCTACTTATCCATTTGATCTTGGCTCAAACATCATTTATTTAGGAAAGCTTTCCCTGACCTCCAAGTTCAAGGCCTCTTGTACAATCTCATAATACCACCAATCTCTTCCTCAACTCACTGGCCACAGTGCCATCTTGCCCTTGTGGCCGTTGATTTATATTTGTCTCCTCCTACTGGTGTTGGAGAAGACTCTTGAGAGTCCCTTGGACTGCAAAGAGATCCAACCAGTCCATCCTAAAGGAAATCAGCCCTGAATATTCATTGGAAGAACTGATGTTGAAGCTGAAACTCCAATATTTTGGCCACCTGACGTGAGGGACTGACTCATTGGAAAAGACCCTGATGCTAGGAAAGATTGAAGGTGGAAGGAGAAGGGGACGACAGAGGATGAGATGATTGGATGGCATCACTGACTCTATGGATGGGTTTGAGTAAACTCCGGGAGTTGGTGATGGACAGGGAGGCCTGGTGTGCTGCAGTCCTTGGGGTTGCAAGGAGTTGGACACGACTGAGTGACTGAAGTGAACTGATTGATTTTGAGCTTCATGACTATGGTGTCATTTTATTCATATTTATTGAATGATTGACAATACATTGGTCCAAGTGGTGAGCACCCAGGATAGGCCGGGCTTTTCCCTAGCTTTCCCAAGTCAAAGGTGGAGGAGAATGGTTCTCTTTTATTTTGGGCTCAGGAGTTACCAGGAGGCAGGCTCTAGGTTGCAGATGACCATCTTCCCTGCCTTATCTGTCTGCAAGATGAAACTTGGCAAATGGAGAGGAGACACAGTCCTGCCAGCGTGGCATCCCTCGCTCCATCCTCAGGCCCCAAGCTCAGGAACTCTCCCCCTAGTTCTTCAAGCCTCCCCAAGTCATTCCCAGCAGTGAGAGTCAGTAAAACCCCAGGTTGTAAAAGCTGGTTGGGTTTTGTGATTTGCAACAGAAAGATCTTTGGCTCAGGCAAGTTAACCTGGTGGCGTGAGCCAAGAGACTGGGGAGACATTAAATTAGGGCTTTAACAATCAGCCTAAAGGCAAGTTAAAATTGTATTCGACATGGCAAATTTTGCCTGCTACAGTTAGACGGCCTGAATCCTCACAGTCATCTGCCATAGGGAAGGTGGCCCTAAACTGCCGTCGAGCTTTTGGGGAGCGGTTCAAGTATTTCATCCAAAAGCTGAGTCCATCTCTGCAGCAAGTGAGCAGCCAATCTAACCAGCCATCCGTTCCTGCAACACACATGTATTGTGTACCTACTACGTGCACCAGAGATTCTGCAGGGAACACAGGATGGATAGGATCCAACCTTCTCGAGAGACTTACAGTGTGGTTTGTTAGGGGGTGGGGCACGGATGTGGACAGGATAGAAAGTTCTCGGAACTTCGGTCACGTAGCCAGCTTCCGACAGGTGGCATGATGGGTGGGGCAGCAGCATGCCAGTTAGAGTCAGAAAGCCTGGGCTGTGGATTTTGGCTCTTCTGCTCACTGACACAGAGCCTCACTTAGCTTCCCCTGCTGTTAATAGGGATAATAATACTGCTGCAGGTTATGAGGAGGATTAAAACAGAAAATAAGAAGCGCCAAGCTGAAAGGCTTTCAGCAAATTGGAGTTAATGTTGTTATGTGTCCAGATGTCACCAGGGAAGAGCCTCTGCCCTAATTACCCCTCCACACATCAGCCAGAACACCTGAAATCCTAAGCATGAGGGATTTGGGTTTTGAGTTCATGGTTTGATTGCTGTAAGGTCCCTGTGGAAAGGCACCTGTATTGCTTGAAAGTGCTAACACAATGAGTCAATGGAAGGGATGAATTAAGTCAGCAAAGAACAGGCTAGAACTGGAGAATAAGGCAAAGGATACTATGACCCAGCTACATGCAGGCGCTGTGCAGCCTGTGTTTTTCATACCCAATTTCCCTCAGATAATTGACCTAAGCTCCTGGTGGCTCAGCGTCCTCATCTGAAGACCCTAATAATAACAGCATCTCTCTCATAGGATTGTTTTGACAGGTAATTAAGATATTATAGGAAAAGCACAGCCACCATGCCTGGGCACGCCAGAACCGGGGGCCCAAGCCTGTCTGAATGGCTAGGAAGCATGCGGAGCCATGGTCCATCTAGCAGGAAGGGAGACAGCAAAAGGGGAGGAGGGAGCACTCAAGTTCACCTGCCCCCGGAGCACTTACGATGCCGCAGTAACACGACCACAGAGCACGGCTTCACCAACTATCTTCCCTGGATGCAGGCCCAGAGTGAGATTGCTGGATCATACGGTAGTTCCAGCTTTTGAGGAACCTTCACATAGTTTTTCTGTAATGACTTGACCAACTAACATTCTCATCAATGATGTTATAAGGGTTCCCTTCCCTCTATATCCTCACCAGCATTTGTTACCACCAACTGAAAATGGTCAGGGAAGGGATGAGGAAAGGCTGATGCAGCTGGATCCTTTCGTGATGGCAACGAGAAAGACGAGATTGTTACCAGATCTCTCTGACCTTGAGAAAATCTGTTCCTGAAATTCCACCAGTTCTGTAAATGCCACCGTTTAAGGTGCATTCTCTCTTGTATTTCTAGGGACTAAAATGTGCTTCATGTGTAATATCTTAAGACAGGGGAACTGATAATAAGATGGTGTCGGCTAAAAGATCTGAAAGTAATGTAAACACTGAGACTTCTTGTTGCAATAGTCCACAGGGGGGCATTGCATGACAATTCATAATTTATGGAATTTTCTATTCCACTACTAGACACCTGAAGATCACAAACTCCTACACACAAACGAATGGCAACTCTCTTATTATCTCAGTGGGAATTGATTCTCTCTTGTCTTTATTAACTCATACTCTTCTTCTAGTGGGAAGGGTTGATTTTTTTCAAAAAAAGTCAAAGGCAACAAAAGCAAAAAAAAAAAAGATGGGACTACATTAAACTAAAAAGCTTCTGCATAGCATAGGAAAACCATCAACAAAGTGAAAAGGCAACCTGACCGTGGGAGAAAATATTTGCAAGTCATATATCTGATAAGGGGTTAATATTTAAAATAGAGAAAGAACTCATACAGCTCAATGCTTTCCTGATAGCTCAGTTGGTAAAGACCCTGGTTTGATTCCTGGGTGGGGAAGATCCCCTGAAGAAGGGATAGGCTACCCACTGCAGTATTCTTGGGCTTCTTTTGTGGCTCAGGTGGTAAAGAATCCACCTGCAATGCAGGAGAACTGGGTTCGATCCCTGGATTGGGAGATCCCCTGGAGAAGGAAAAGGCTACCCACTCCAGTATTCTGGCCTGGAGAATTCCATGGACTGTATAGTTCATGGGGTCGCAAAGAGTCAGACAGGACTGAGTGACTTTCACTTTCACTCCCATACAACTCAATAGGAACAAATCAAACAATCTGATATTTTTAAATGGGCAGAGGATTTGAATAAACATTTTCCCAAGGAAGACATACAGATGGCTAACAGGTACATGAGAAGGAAATCAACATCGCTAACTGACAGGGAAATGCAAATCAAAACCACAGTGAAGTTCCAGCCACAGCCAGGTTCCCAGTGGACAATCACAACTTAGATTTTGTGGACTTTCTAAAAAAACAAAGCATACTAATTAAACAAAAAATTGAGCTCACGGGTACAGAGAACAAATTGACAGTTAACAGAAGTAGGGGGATAGGGAGTGGGGAAAATGGGTCAAGGGGGTTAAAAAGTACAAACTAGTAGTTCTAAAATAAATGAGTCTCGGGCATGTGATATACAGCACAGTGACTATAGTTAATAATGTGTGTGTGTGCGCACTCTGTTGTGTCTGATTCTTTGTGACCCCTTGGACTGTAGCCTGCCAGCCTCCTCTGTCCATAGAATTTTCCAGGCTAGAATACAGGAGTTGGGTGCCATTTCCTCCTCCGGAAGATCTTCCCGACCCAGAGACTGTACCCACATCTCTTGTGTCTCCTGCATTGACAGGCAGATTGTTTTTTTTTTACTGCTGTGCCACCTGGGAAGCCCCCATAATTAATAAGACTGCACCCTATACCTGAAACTTGCTAAGTGAGTAGATCTTAAAAGTTCTCTTTACAAAGGAAAAAGCATTGTAACTATGTGTGGTCATGGAAGTTCACTAGCCTTATGGTGATCCTTTCAAGACACTTATGTATACTGAATCGTTATGTTGATACCTGGAACTAATGAAAGGCTCTGTGTCCGTTAAATCTTGATATAAAAATATGCATCAACTTTGGAAACAGAAAAGATGGGGGAGAGATCAATATGGTATAGTAGAAGAATGTGGAGCTCGCCTCCCCCCAACGAACACATCAAAAATACATCTAACGTGTGGGACAGTTCTCACAGAGTACCAATTGAAAGCTGGCAGAAGATCTCCTATACAACCAAAGCGGCAAGAAAGATCCCCACATAACCAGGTACGATGAAAAAGAGAAGAAAAAAGAAAGATCAGGATGGGACCTATGCCCCTGGGAGGAAGCGGTGAAAGAGGAAAGTTTCCATGGCCCCAGGAAGCTCCTCTGCAGCAGCTGGGTGCTGAAACTCGGGCTACAGCTAGCAGAACTGGGGAGAGGACTCTGTTTGGCTGTGCCTGGGATGTGGTCTGGGCTGTCACTATGAGTACACGCAGGACAGAGCAAGGGTCCACCAGAGAAGTGCCTTTATGCCTACATGAAGGGCGGGTACAGGTCTGCCATTACACGCCTCACCGGCAGCATGTTCATGGCCCAGCAGGGTTCCAGCCACCTGGGGCCCAGCCACCTGGGGCTTTGGGAGGGCTTGTGCCCGAGGGGGAACTGACCTCAGGGCCCAGTTGAGGCACTCCCACAGCAGGCAGGCTTCAGCGGCCTTGAGGACCTCAGGCTGGCCAGAGGTGAGACTGATGTCTGAGCTGATTACCAGCGCCCCTCCGGAGGGGTGGGTCTGGGAGCAGTCCCAGCAGCAGCACACTTCGGGGACACGCACACCAGGCGGTGGGGGCTGCCGCAGAGTCACACCTCCTGGTGGACAGCTAAAGGAGTTAAGACAGACTGTGGACAGAAATGCAGATGACTGTAACAAGGAATTAGAAACTAGGAAGAGGAAGCAATCAGAATTAGACAACTCAGTTGCCAGGAAAAAAACCGAGATAAAGGCAACGACTAGCAGACGAGACAGTACAGAAGAATGAATATGTGACACGGAAAGCAGAGTAATGGACTCACCCAATCAGAGCAGCAGACAAATGAAAAAATCAAAGCAACAGACGAGATCTCTGGGGTAATATTAACAAAAAGCATGCCAACCTACACAGAATAGGGGTTCCAGAAAGGGCAGAAAGAGAAAAGGGGCTGGGAAGTATGTCTGAAGACCTTATGGATGTAGACTTTCCAAACGTTACAAAGGAGACACTCAGGTAAAGAAAACACAGAGAGCCTGCAACAAGATGAACCCACATAGGCTCGCACCAAGGCATATTGTAAGTAAAACGGCAAAAGTTAAAGAGAGGATTCTAAGGCAGCAAGAGAAAAACAAGAGAGTCAGTTACTAGGGAACCCCCATGATGCTATCAGCTGATTTCTCTACAGAACTTGGTAGGCCAGAAGGGAGTGGCAAGACATAAAGTCCTGAAAGGGAAAAATATGCAACCTAGGATACTCTATCCAGCAAGATCATTATTTAGAATAGAAGGAGATAAAGAATTTCTCAGACAAATAAAAACTAAAACAATACAGCAATATTAAACCTAAACTATAAGAAATTAAAAAGTCTTGTTTAAATAGAAGAGAAACAAGAATCTATAGGAAAGGGAAAAACAACAAAGGAAAGGCAAATTTATAAAAAGATTAAAGATCACTTAAATAAGCCAGTATATAGATTAAAAAACAGTTTTCCTGAAAGCAATCATAATTACAACGAGCAGCGTCGTGTCTGACTCTTCGCGACCCCATGGACTGCAGCCTACCAGGCTCCTCTGTCCATGGGATTTTCCAGGCAAGAGTACTGGAGTGGGGTGCCATCACCTTCTCCAAAAATGATAGATATGAAGATATAAAATAGAACATCCAAATCACAAAATGTGAGGGTGTGGAGTAAGAAAATGTAGATCATTTAAAATGTGTCCGGACTTACATAACTATCAGTCTAGAAGTAGATAGAATTATTAGGTTAGCATACTTGAAAACCAGGGTAACTCCAAAGCAAGAGTATGTTGCAAATTCACAAAAATCTAGAGGAAAGGAACTCAAGCATAACACAGAAGAAATCCATCAAATCACAAAAGGAAAAAGAAGAAGAAAGGAAAAAAGAACTACAAAATCAGCCGAATTGAAGTGGCAATAAACACGTACTTATAATTACTTTAAATGTCAATAGACTAAGCGCACTAATTAAAAGACAGAATGGCAGATTGGATAACAAAACAAGAACCTACTACAAATAATAAATGCTGGAAAGGGTATGGAGAAAAAGGAACCCTGGTAGGAATGCAAATTGTTGCAACCACTATGGAGAATAGGTTCCTTAAAAAACTAAAAATAGAGTTACCATATGATCCTGCAATCCCACTCCTGGGCATAAATCTGGAAAAGATGAAAACTCTAATTTGAAAAGATATATTCACCCCAATGTTCACAGCTGCACTATTTACAACAGCCAAGACATGGAAGCAAGCTAAATGTCCACGAACAGATAAACAGATAAAGAACATGTGGTATACACACACACAAGAATATTACTCAGCTATAAAAAGTGACATTGGCAGGAACATGGATGGACCTAGAGATGTGAAGTACGTCAGACAAAGACAGACAAACATCATATGAGATCACTTGTATGTGGAATCTGAAGACAGGCACACCAGGGCGCATTTGGCAATGTGGGGAGGCATTTCTGGTTGTCACGCATGGAGGAACATGGAGAGGGAGAGATCAGAGACGCTACTGCTGCTGCTGCTACTAAGTCGCTTCAGTCGTGTCCGACTCTGTGCGACCCCATAGATGGCAGCCCACCAGGCTCCCATGTCCCTGGGATTCTCCAGCCAAGGACACTGGAGTGGGTTGCCATTTCCTTCTCCAATGCATGAAAGTGAAAAGTGAAAGTGAAGTCCCTCAGTCCTGTCCGACTCTTAGCGACCCCATGGACTGCAGCCCACCAGGCTCCTCCGTCCATGGGATTTTCCAGGCAAGAGTACTGGAGTGGGGTGCCACTGCCTTCTCCAGAGATATTGCTAAACATCCTAAAAGGCACAGAGCAGCCCCGCAACACAGGATTTTCCTATCAAAGTATCAGCAGCACCAAAGTGGAGAAGCCTTGCCTGAGGGACTTAACGGAGGAGGCGGAGGACATTGGGAAGTGAAGGGCTGGGATCGTCTTCTCCCTTTTCCCAACTGAACCACGTCTGGATAGTTTCAAACTTCCACAACTCAGCCGTTCCCAAAACATCTTCAAAGAAAAGGGACCCACTTTCTTTCAGAACTCTTCCCAGAGTCTGAGATTTATTGTTTATATTAGAGATTCTTATCCCAGGATCCAGAGCTATAGGGAATTTATGAGCCGCCTGAAATGGTTTACAAAACCAACAGAGTGGGGGAAAGAGGGGGGCAAACAGAGAGAATGAAAGTGAAAGTGAAGTTGCTCAGTCGTGTCCCACTCTCTGGGACCCCATGGACTTTAGCCTACCAGGCTTCTCTGTCCATGGGATTTTCCAGGCAAGAGTACCGGAGGGGGTTGCCATTTCCTTCTCCAGGGGATCTTCCCCACCCAGGGATCAAACCCAGGTCTCCCGCATTGCGGGCAGACGCTTTACCCTCTGAGCCACCAGGGAAGCCCTCAAACTGAGAGAGTAGCGCCGACATATATCTGCTGCCACGTGCAAAATAGCTAGCGAGCGGGAAGCTGCTGTAGAGCACAGGGAGCGCAGCTCTGCGCTCTGAGGACCCAGAGGAGTGGGAGGCTCAAAAGGCGGGGATATAAACAAACAAAGAAATGTACACATATGGCTGATTCATGATACTGTACAGCAAAAACTAACATTATAAATCAGCAATTATTATTTTTTTAAAGTGTGTGCATGTCAATTTTTCTGGGAAAAGTGTCATTTCTAAGTGGGTTCGTGAGCCAAATCCTTTAGATCTTCTAACCTATTTTTCCTCCTAGTCAGTTTTCTGTGGTATCTCTTCATAGGCAGAAAATTCTGTTATCTGATGCCAATTAAGACAGAACTGAGAAGAGCCAAGGTGCAAACAGGGCGGAGATTAAGCCATTTGTCCAAGGACACTGTTTGCTCGTGGCAGAGACAAGTCTAGACCTTCCCTCAGCGCCTCACGGAGAAAAAGGGTTTGCAAAAATATTCTAGCAAAAAGGCCAAGAGCACTGGCCTTGGAGCCAGGTGGCCTGGCTTGGAATTCCTGCTCTGCCACCTCTGGTTGTACAGTTTTAGAGATTTTAAACCATTTTGTGCTTCAACTTCCTCATCTGAAAAATGGGGGTAGTAATACCAATCAACTCACACAGTAAAAATTGAGAGGTTAACATGCTTTGAATGATCCTAGCAGGGGGTAAACACTTCTTTCTTTCATATTTGTTATTTATACAGTACTGCTCTATATTTTTAAACAAATGAATATAGTAATCAATGTTTTTGACATGTCAGCATGAGGGGTTTTTTTTTTTGGTATCCTTGAAGGCAAATTTTTGTGTGCAAAATTAAAAACAAAAATCAACATAACATCCAACATATAATCTGCCGGATGGTGGTGATTAGTGCTATGAAGACAGATAACGAAGCAGGATGAGCGGGACAGAGGGTGAAGGGGTGAGCAGAGGGCACAGAGGATTTTGCACAGGGATGGTCAAGGAAGACATCTTTGAGAAGGTGACATCTGAGTCATCCCAAGAAGGCAAGGGATGACCCATGTTGCCACCAGGGAAAAGAGCATTTCTGGCAGAAGAAACAAAGAATTGCAAAGGCCCCCGAGCTGGGATGCTTGTCTCAGCCATGAACCTGAAGCAGGCAAAGGAGAAAGCAGTAGGAGATGTTGGGAAAGTCAGGGCAGTCAGTGGGTGGGAGTTAGCATCTTGAGTGAGAAAGTAAGTGCCAAAAGTTGGAAAAGTGTCATGACCTGGCTAATAGAGGATGGGGTAGAAGTAAGGGACCACTTTGGAGCCTGTTTTTTTTTTTTTTTTTTTTTTTTTTAGCCCAGGAGAGAGACAGTGGTGGCTAGATCACAGTGGGTGTAGGAGTAAAAGCTAAGTAGGGAGGAGGACTCTGGATATTTTTTAAAGGAAGTGCAAACAGGCTTTGCTGATCAGAATGGGATGTGAGAGAAAGGAATCAAAGTAAATTACTATTTCTAAAGTAAACACAAGCCCCTTCTGAAACTTAGTAAACATCTTAAGCTGGGTTTATACATTTCACATTTTCAATTTAAAGCATCTCAAATGCTAGATTAACAAGGATAACCATCCAGTACTTAAAACAACCATAGACAAATCTAACGAACTAGAGGACTGATGAAAGGAATTTGCTAGTTATCTTGAACACTAGACTATTGTTAACATATTTGGATAAATTCTATTATATTTTAACTTAAAATCTAAAGTCCACAATTGATTACTCAATTACACATTTCACACTGGAACCACAGGGCTAATATGTCACAATCCCTTTAAACATTACAGACACTGCTGGCACCAACTGACAAACGTTACACAGACCATTTTCAAATTAAATACAAAAATATTAATACAATTGCTTTAACTTCATCATCTCTAAGATGATGAAAGTAAAGATGATGTAAAGTCTAAGACTATGCAGGGTTAAATTTGCACACATTCAGTAAGCAAACAGTTTCCCCTCAGTTCACCTGGGGTGATATCTCCTCACTGACTAGTCTGAGATTAGTGGTGAATCAGATAGTATTGGCCAGGAAACAAGTTCTGAAGATGCATAGATCCAGGGAGAGATGTGGGTTTGTTTTTTTAATAAGAAAGGGCAAGTGGAACTTAGATGGGAAGGACTCCTTGCCCTCCCCAGAGGCTTTGGAGGGGTGGGAATTTAATGGCCCACCTCCCCCGGACTCAAATTACTCAGTGCATAAGTCTTTTGTGATCACCTTCTATTTTATCTCCAGATTTGATGGGACCATAACCTTCCCTCCGATTATTTCACCACTTGATCAGACTCAATCTTGGGTGTGGCTCTCAAACTTGGCTGCCCAATGGATTCCTCTGTGGGGCTTTATCAACAGTGAGTCCAGGGTCCCATGCAGAGACTCTGATGTAATGGGCCTGGGATAAGACCCAGGTCTTGGAATTTTGACAGCTCTCAGGTGACTGTACTGTGTAGTCAGGGTTGAGATCCATTGCTCATGCTCATCACATGTGGGTACAGGCTAAAATCTCCCAAGTCTTTCTAATCTTGTGGTGATTCAGAAACTCTTTTTAAGTCTTGGAGTACTCAGGGACCAGGGTGGGAATACTCAGCAGCAGCAGTTTTTTCCTCCAGTGTTTGTTGAGTGCTTATCCTGCACAAGTCATTCCTTAGGCCCTGGAGGTAGGTACACAGTGGTGGCTCAGACACATCTCTGCCCTCCTGGCACTTAACAATCCAGAAGGGAGACAGCTGACAGCCAAATAAGGAAGAAAATCAGTCAACAACAGTGTGAAGAGCAGCTATATGGCCTAGTGGTTAAGAACATGGGCTTGAACTAGCTGGAATCTAAGTCCCAGTTTGGTGTGACCTTGGGCAAGTTCCCAGGTGGTGCCAGTGGTAGAGAGCCCGCCTGCCAATGCAGGAGACATAAGAGACAGATCCCTGGGTTGTGAAGATCCCCTGGAGGAGGGCATGGCAACCCACTCCAATATCCTTGCCTGGAGAATACCGTGGATAGAGGAGCATGGTGGGCTATGGTTCATGGGGTCACAAAGAATCAGACATGACTCAGCGACTTAGCGCACACGCACATGGACAAGGTACCCTCTCTTGCTTGTGTTTCCTCATGTGTGAAAGAGGAATTGTAGGACTTCTCTCGTGGCTCAGGGACTAAGACTCCACACGCCCAATGCAAGTGGCCTGGGTTCAATTCCTGCTCAGGGAACTATATCCCACACTCTGCAGCTAAGAATTCGTATGCCGCAACTACAGATTCTGTGTGGCAGAACGAAAAGATCAAAGCTCCTGCATGCTGCCACTAAGACCTGGTGCAGCCAAATAAATAAATGAATTTTTTTAATGTTAAAAAAATTGTAATAGCTAGGTTAGTACCAACTCATAAAGTTGTTAGAAGAATGAAAAGAGTTAATATATGTAAAATATTTAGACTAATTTCAGATGAATAGAGAACAGGGGAAATTAACCATTATTTTAACCTCAGAAACTGATAATTTTATAATAACAAATCAAAGTGAGTTAGGGAATAAAACTGGTGGGAGTAAGAGAACAAAAGTCTGGGAAGGAAAAGGAGGATTGTTATTTTAGCTAAGGTGCAGAAAAGGGCTCCCTGAGGAGGTGACATTTATGCAGAGACCTAAGTGCAGAGAAACAGGGTCAGACTTTTTTGGGGGGGCTCCAAAATCACTGCAGATGGTGTCTGCAGCCATGAAATTAAAAGACGCTTACTCCTTGGAAGAAAAGTTATGACCAACCTAGATAGCGTATTCAAAAGCAGAGACATTACTTTGTCCACAAAGGTCCGTCTAGTCAAGGCTATGGTTTTTCCAGTGGTCATGTATGGATGTGAGAGTTGGACTGTGAAGAAAGCTGAGCGCCAAAGAATTGACACTTTTGAACTGTATTGTTGGAGAAGACTCTTGAGAGTTCCTTGGACTGCAGGGAGATCCAACCAGTCCATCCTAAAGGAGATCAGTCCTGGGTGTTCATCGGAAGGACTGATGTTGAAGCTGAAACTCCAATACTTTGACCACCTGATGTGAAGAGCTGACTCACTGGAAAAGACCCTGATGCTGGGAGGGATTGGGGGCAGGAGGAGAAGGGGATGACAGAGGAGGAGATGGCTGGATGTCATCACCAACTCGATGGCCTTGAGTTTGGGTGAACTCCAGGAGTTGGTGATGGACAGGTGGGCCTGGCATGCTGCGATTCATGGGGTCGCAGAGTTGGACACAACTGAGCAACTGAACTGAAGTGCACAGAGGAAAGGGTGAAAGAAAAAGTGTTAGTGGCTCAGTTGTGTCTGACTCTTTGTGACCCCATGGACTGGATAGCCCATTAGGCTCCTCTGTGTGATTCTCCAGGCAAGAATACTTGAGTGGGTAGCCATTCCCTTCTCCAGCGATCTTCCTGACCCAGGGATCGAACCTGGGTCTCCTGCAATTGCAGGCAGATTCTTTACCATCTGAGGTCTGACCCACCAATAAAGAGGATGGGATCCCTCAAATATTCTGGGCTGAGAAAATAGCAAAACACAAGACCCTGAGGCAGAAGACAGCTAGTGGGGCCAGAAGAAAAAAAGGAATGGAAACTATGGGGTGGAGTGAGGTGGAGGCGGGAGCAGGGGTGGGGAAGGGCCCATTGTGTTGTAGATCTATCTGTAGACATGATCACCAACTAGACTGTGAGTCTCAAGTCTTTGTTTCACTAGATACTGTGCCAGGCCATGCAATATGCTCAATATATGTTTACTGAATAAAGGAAAATCAATTATTAACCAGATAAAGCCCCCTCCATCAGGAAATTATAATATCAGTATTCCAGGCTCAATTGTTCACTTCCAGGTTCCATGCAAAACCCAGCTGGGAGGTGTGACATTTATAGGTCTCCCAAGGCCTTCTTTTATAAAAGATAGAGTCAGCAGCCCATGAGAAGGGATGTCAGATGGGCCACCAGTTGATAAGAACAATGCAGTCCTTTCCTTGGTACTTACAAGTGAGTGGATACAGTTCCCTAGAGGGCCATTATTATGTACAGTTGCTTCTGTGCAGCCAAGGAAATTAGTGCTTTCCTAGTGTTTCCTGGGGACTGATTTAACATTCAACAGAGGAGCTGAGCTGCCAAGTCTGGCTCTAGGTGGTCGCCATCTCCCACTGTGCGTGTGCTCGGCATAGCTGGAATTCCTGCCAATTTTAGATGAAAGCTTTGTTATTATTGCATCATTAGTGCAGTTTAGACAGGGATCATGGCTTTCTCTTGCAGTTTTTCTTGCATTTTAATGATAACTCTGTTTCTCTTTATCCTTAGGAATCTGGTTTGTTGTGGGTTGGTGTGGTAAGCTCTAGAGGCTGCGGCAGAAAATGTTCCATCAATGTTTCTCCATCACTTAGGTTCTAAGTCATGGGTAAACTGGTTTGTGAGCATAGCTGTTACCTTAGGCTAACCAGCTTCACTTCTGCTTTCATGCAGAAGCAGCACTCCAGCTTTATTTTGGGGACTCCTCCTCAATTCCACATGTCTCTAGTGGGGTGTTTAACTTGGAGTCTTGCTTCTCCTGCCTCCTTCCTGCCCCTTGCTCCAAGCATGTTCAGCTACCCAGACTAGCCAAGAATAGCGCTTCCTTCTAGCCACAGTGAGTCTGGGCTCAGGGGTGGGATCTGATCCATTCTAGATGATAAAGGTCCTCCTTGTGAAGTTGGCAAATTGATGCTCATTAGGCAGGAGAAGACTTTGTCCTTTTCCTCTAGGACAGTGATTCTTA
The DNA here is from genome assembly GCF_014754425.2 of Oryx dammah. Taxonomy (NCBI): domain Eukaryota; kingdom Metazoa; phylum Chordata; class Mammalia; order Artiodactyla; family Bovidae; genus Oryx; species Oryx dammah. The sequence goes on from NW_024070203.1 coordinate 75,351,858, forward strand.
AAGCCAACATTTCCTTTTTAAGAACAAATATTGTTATTATCCCTTTTACATACCAAAGAGAATTCATAGATAATCAGTTCAGTTCAGTCGCTCAGTCGTGTCCGACTCTTTGCGACCCCATGAATCGCAGCACACCAAGCCTCCATTAAAAATAAAACAATGTTGCCCTAATTCTAATATGAAAGAGAAAAATAAAAATAAAATTAAAAGACACATTAAAAATAACATAATAAAAGTAGCTTGTAAAAAGTTTACAATGAAATAATGATGCATCAGTACGTACAAGCATGAGCATGCCTACTCTAGAAGATGATTACTAATATGACGACAAAAAAGAGGTAGGCAAGGTTTAACAAAAAGGCTCATCTCCAACATGAATTTACTCCTTTAAGGTTGGACTTTTTGCCACTGACTCCTTGTGACCCCATGGGCTGTAGCCTGCCAGGGTCCTCTGTCCACAGACTCTTTCCAGGCAAGAATACTGGAGTGGGTTGCCATTTCCTACTCCAGGGGATCTTCCCAATGCAGGGATCAAACCCACATATCTTGTGGCTCCTACATTGGCCGGCAGATTCTTTACCACTGTGCCTCCTGGGAAGCCCTAAGACTGGGAGAGGTGGTTGTTTTATCTAATGTACAGAAATCAACTTCCCTCGTGGTTCAGATAATAAAGAATCTGCCTTCAATGCAGGAGACCCACGTTCAAGCTCTGGGTCAGGAAGATTCCCTGGAGAAGGAAATGCTACCCACTCCAGTATTCTTGCCTGGCAAATCCCATGGACAGAGGAGCCTGGCAGGCTGCATGGAGCTGCAAAGAGTCGGACACAACTTAGTGACTAAACAACAACGACAACGTATAAACCCTCTGCATACAAATGAGCTCTGTTCAAAGAGTACATTCATAAGTCTTATTTATATGTGGGGGGCTAAGTCGCTTCAGTTATATCCTATTCTTTTCGACCTTTTGGGACTGTAGACCACCAGGCTCCTCTGTCCATGGGATTCTCCAGGCAAGAACACTGCAGTAGGTTGACATTTTCTCCTCCAGGGGATCTTCCTGGGCCAGGGATCAAACCTGTGTCTCTCATGTCTCCTGCATTGACAGTGGGTTCTTTACCACAAGTGTCACTGGGGAAGCCTGAAATTAACCTAGGTACTCAACTAACACAATTGGCTATATAGGACTCTAACAGTTGTATAATATTTTTCACCCAATAACACCTAAAAAACAAGCACAAAATTAAAGAACACATTTAAAATCTTATAGTACAGTCTCTTGAAAAGTGCAGTAGTACAGCAGTACAGTACAACACCTGGCCTACAGGGGCTGGAATCGAGCAAGAAGAGTTATGAGCAAAGGAAGGAGAGAAGGTGGGAGCCGGTAGAGCTGAAGAACCATCAGCAATAGAAGACAGAGGGGAAGCTGCAGTTTCAGTCACGCATGATGTTGGCGAGACACTTTCTGCTCCCTTGCTGGAACCAGATACACGTGCACATCTTTGAAAGTTTGCACACTGAAGGTTTGTATGTAGGGGACTTACAGGATAATAATAGTAGAGAACTTTAATACTTCACTTTCATCACTGGATAGATCCATACAGAAAATCAATAAGGAAACATTGATCATAAACCACATGGTAGGCTAGATAGAATGAAACACTTCAGAACAAGTAACAGAATAAACATTCTCCCCAAGTATATGTGGAACATTCTCCAGGATAGATCATGTTAGGCCACAAACAAGTCTTAATAAATTTAAAGACTGAAATCACGTCAGCATCTTTTCCAACCACAATGGTATGAAACTAGAAGTCAATTATAAGAAAAAACTGAAAAATTCACTAATATGTGAAGATTTACAACATATTACTGGACAACCAATGGTCAAAGAAATAAAAAGTTACCTTGAGATAAATGCAAATGGAAATACAACTTACCAAGACTATGGAATGTAGCAAAAGCAGTTCTAAGAGGGAAGTTCACAGCAATAAACATCTACAGAAGAAACAAGAAAAATGTTTCATCTTGAGAAACTGGAAAAAGAACAAATGAAGCCCAAAGTTTGTAAAACTAAGGACAAAGCAAGAATCAGAGTGGAAATAAATGAACTAAAACCTAAAAAGACGATAGGAAAGATTTTTTTTTTTAACTAAGTGTTATGAAAAGATAAAATTGAGAAAACATGCACTACATTCATCAAGAAAAGTAGGACTCAAGATCAGAAATGAAAGAGGAGATGTTACTACTGATACCAAAAATTATGAAGGATCATAATTATTAGGAACAGTCATATACCAAATTGGGCATCCCAGAAACTTACCAAGACTGAATGAAGAAGAAATGGAAAATCTAACCAGACCAACTAGTAGTAAGGAGATTGAGTCAGTAATCAAAAACTTCCTAACAAAAGTCCAGGACCAGGTGGCCTAGCTAGTGAGTTCAACCAAATATTTAAGGGAGAATACCAAACCTTATCATTTATTCTAAAAAATAGAAGGTACACTTCCAAACTCATTCTATGAGACCAGCCTTACTGACACTAGAATGAGATAAGAATACCACAAGAAAAGAAATTTACAGGTCTATATCCCTCATGAATATAGATGTAAAAATCCTCAACAAAATATTAGCCAACTGACCTTAACAATACATTAAAGGATCATACCCAATGATAAAGTAGGATTTATTCTAGGAATGTAAGGATGGTTCAGTATCCACAAATCGTCCATGGGATTCTCTAGGCAAGAATACTGGAGTGGGTTGCCATTTCCTTCTCCAGGGGATCTTCCCGACCCAGGGATCAGACCCTGGTTTCCCGCATTGGAGGCAGACGCTTTAACCTCTGAGCCCCCAAGGAAGCCCATAAAATAAAGGATAAATTAATATAATCATCTCTAGATACAGAAAAACACTTGACAAAGTTCAACATCCATTTACAATAAGAAGTCTCAATGAAGAGGCTATAGAGGAAATATACCTCAACATAATAAAGATAAATGACAAGCCCATAGCTAACATCATATTCAACAGTAAAACAAACCAACAAAAAAACCACAGTGAAAACTTTTCACCTAAAATAAGGAACAGAACTTTCCCCCTAAAATCAGGGACAAAGCAAGAATGCCCACTCTTTCTATTTCTATTCAGCATAATGGAAGTCCTAGCTAGAGCAATTAGCCAAGAAGAAATAAAAGTCATCCAAATCAGAAAGGAATAAGTAAACTGTGGTTATTTGCAGATGACATGATATTATGTATAGAAAATCTTAAAGGTACCATCCAAAAACTTGTTGGAACTAAATAAACAAATTCAGTAAAGTGGCAAGATCTACACACTAATAATGAATTATCAGAAAGAGAAATTAAGAAAAATTCCATTTAAAATAACATCAAAAAGAATAGGAATAAATTAAACTAATGAAGTGAAAGACTGATATACTGAAAACTATCAGATATTGATAAAAGAAACTGAAGACGCAACTAGTTGCAAAGATATTCCATAAGAATGGATTAGAAGGATAAATATTGTTAAAATGTCCCCATACACAAAGTAATCTGCAGATTCAACATCAGTTCAGTTCAGTCAGTCATGTCTGACCCCTATCAAAATTCCAATGGCATTTTTCACAGAAATAGAAAAACTTCTAAAATTTACTTTGACCCACAAACTCCAAATAGCCAGTGCTATCTTAGAAAGAACAACAAAGCTGGAGACATCATGTACTCTGACTTCAAACTATATTATAAAGTTCTAATAATCAAAATAGTATGGTATTGGCATAAAAACAAACACATAGATCAATGGAACAGAAGAGCAAGGCCCTAAATAAACCCACATTTATATGGTCAATTAATTATGGCCAAGAAGCCAAGAACAACCAATGGGGAAAGTATAGTCTGTTCAATACATCATGCTAGGAAAACTGGACAGCCGTGTGCAAAAGAATGAAACTGGACCACTAATTTACACCACCCTCCAAATTAACCAAAAATGGCTTAAAAATTTAAAAGACCTGAAACCATAAAACTCCTAGAAGAAAACATAGGCTGTAAGCTCCCTGACATTGATCTCGGCAATTAATTTCTGGATGTGACACCCAAAGCAGCTAAGTAAGTGGGACTACATCAAACTAAAAAGCTTCTGTGCAGCAAAGTATCAATAAAATGAAAAGGCAGCTTACCAAATGGGAGAAAATAATTGCAAATCATATGTCTACTAAAGGGTTCACACTGCAATTATATAAAGAATTCATACAACTTAAGAGCAAAAAATAATCTGATTTTAAAAATGGGCAGAGGACCTTCTTTTCCAAAGAAGACACACAGACGGTCAACAGGTACATGAAGACATCTTCAATATCACTAATCAGGGAAATGCAAACCTACAATGAGAGATCGCCTCACTTCTGTTAGGATGCTTATTATCAGAGAAACAATAGTGTTCATGATGATGTGGAGAAGAGAAGCCTTGTGAACTGTTGGTGAGGTTGTAAACTTGTCCAGCCACTATGGAAAATAGTATGAAGTTTCCTCAAAAATTAAAAAACAGAGCTACCTTATAAATGTGGCAGTTCTACTTCTGGGCATTTATCCAAAGGAAACAAAAAACTAACTTGAAAAGATATGCACCCCCATACTCACTGCAGCGTTCTTTCCACTAGCCAAAATATGGAAGTGTCCTTCAGGGGAGGTACAGATAAAAAGATGTGGTACAAACAGAGCTATAATGTGAAAGTGAAAGTCACTCGGTCGTGTCTGACTCTTCTCGACCCCATGGACTCTACAGTCCATGGAATTCTCCAGGCCGGAATACTGGAGTGGGTAGTCTTTCTTTTCTCCAGGGGATCTTCCCAACAAGAGCAATAATATTCAGCCTTAAAAAAAATAAAGGGTATCTTGTCATTGTGGCAACATGGATGGACCTTGAGGGCAATGTGCCCTCAATGAGATAAGTCCGAGAAAGACAGATACCATATGCTTTCACTTATTTATGAAATTTAAAGAAAAATAAAAAACAACACTAAGCACATAGACAGGCTTCCCTGGTGCCTCAGATGGTAAAGAACCCATCTGCAAGGCAGGAAACCTGTTTGATCCTTGGATTAGGAAGTTCCTCTGGAGGAGGGAATGGCAACCCACTGCAGTGTTTTGACTGGAGAATCCGCATGGACAGAGGAGGTTGGTGGGCTATAGTCCATGGGGTGGCAAAGAGTAGGACCCGACTGAGCGACTAAGCACAGCCCAGCAAGTACACAGATACAGAACAGATGGTGGTTGTCAGGGGTAGGGCTTGGACAGTGGACAAAATGCGTGAAAGAGGTCAAAAGATAAAATCTTCCAGTTATAAAATAAATCATGGGAATGTAATAAAATGGTGACTATAGTTAATGATACTATATTGTATCCTTGAAAGTGGCTAAGAACATAGATCTTAAAAGTTCTCATTACAAGGAAAAAAATATGTAACTCAGTGTGGTGATAGAACTTAGCTAGACATTGTGGTGATCGTTTCACAACATAAGTATTGAAACATTATACTGTATGCCTGACACTAAAGTTATGTCATTATGTATATCTCAATTAGAGATGGCTGTGCAAATGGCTTTATATATAAAACGGGGTTAAGTCTAGGCTCAGTTCATTGTAAATAGCCTTTCTACCTACGTGAATGTCCAGTGGGACATTAGAAACTGGCATAGAACATAAGAATTCTTCTTCGTATAGGAGTGGCCAATGCACTGTAGGATGTCTAGCATGAAATTCAAACTGTAGCTCCCCACCATCATCGTGACAACCCCAATCATCCCCACAAATTTCCAAGATGCTTTCTAGGGGGTACCCCCTCCCTCCCACTCCTCTCGAGGAGCACAATTCCAGGATGGTGAGCTTCATGCTGGGGCTGCTTGCAGTCACCTCACCCAGCTTCATGGACGCAGTCATTTGTGGAAGATACATATGAAGCCAACGTGGAGAGGATGGTAGAATGGAGAGAGAAAGGCAGAGTCCAAGATATCTTTTGAGCTCCTGGATCCTGATATGCCTGACATTAGATCTAACATCTGTACTTCCCTCTTTACATGAGCATAAAATTTCCTTTTTGTTGAGTTTGGTTTCTGACATGTGCAACTAGAAAAATTTGGTCCAATATATGCTTTAAGAGGCAGCTGTAGACATAACTTATTTTCTTTTTTGCTTAGTCAATGATATTTTATCATCACAACTTTTTTTTTCTTCTGCAAAGTAGGAATATAAGGGAAGTCTATTCTAACATGTCATGAACTCTAAGGTGTTATGTTCCAATAGGTCAGACTTGCGCCTGTGAGCAAACTGACTCTTCTTTTTGTCATGGAATTTATCTACACCTAGACACTCACACACACATTCCAGCAGGCATATTCGTATACTTTGGTCATGCTCTCTGGGTATGGCTGATTGGACCATGGATATTCATCATTGTTCAGTCATTAAGTCATGTCCGACTCTGCGACCCCATGAACTGCAGCACACCAGGCTACTCTGTCCTCCACTATCTCCTGGAGTTTGCGCAAGTTCATGCTCATTGAGTCGGTGATGCTATCTAACCATCTCATCTTCTGGACCATGGTGGACCACTCAAATTCTCTTTCCCTGGAATTTCAGCCCTAGGCTTAGTGGACTGAAGCTCTCTCCCTAGGGCTGGAGCTGTTACAGGTAACATGAATGCTAGGAAGGGGGAAAAGGAGAGCTGTAAGGCGCTTTTATTCTGTCAGATGATTTTAGAGAGGGAAACTGACTAGCGGAGGTGCAGAAAGAAAAGAAACAGTTTCAGAAGCATTCTAGTTCCAAGACCCATCCCTTCCCAAGATTCAACTGTATTCTGCTCGTGGGCTCTTCCAGAAGCCTTATATCTTTAAATGAATTTCACCCTTTATTTACATCTCCAGTGAGTTTCTATTACTTGTCCCTAAAGAATTCTAACACTTTATTCCTCTAGGTATTCTAATTTCTCTCCTCACATCAAATCAGATCACTAGGAAGCCACGCTGTGTGGTAAGGGTAAGGAGGTGGGTCATCCCTGCAGAACGGGGGAGGGGGTTGGGAGAGCTGATGGGGGCGTTTAAGTGTTGCCCTTAGCTTTAATCAAACATCAACTCAGTGTATGGCAAAACCAATACAATATTGTAAAGTAATTAGCCTCCAACTAAAAAAATAAATTTATATTAAAAAAATAAAAAATTTCAAAAACAACCAACCAGAGGCTTTCACAACCAAATCTGGAAATCCAGGCTCTGAGCCTCATCTGCTGTGTCTTTTGGGGTAAGTTACTTAACTCCCCTGATCTCTAAGCTTGAGACAATAATAATAACCCACTTCCCAGGGTTGCAATGGACAGCTCAGTGAGATGAAGACAGAAATGTACTCAGCGCAGTCATCCAAGCTCAATAAATATTTTTTCCTACATTCTCCCCTGTCCTCTTTGCCACCTTGTTCTTAGGCTGACCAGTCCCTCAGTATCAGCACCAGTAATGCCTCTCTTGCACTTGAATTTTAATCTGAAATTCTGACAAAGCACAGAACGATAGAGGAGGATTGGGTCTTCAAGGTTATCCAGTCCAACCTCTGCACCCCTCTTTATTTTTAAAACAATTAAATAATTGTATTTGTTTTTGGCTGTGCAGGCTTTTCTCTAGCTGTGGCGCATGCACGCTTCTCTCTCGTTGCAGAGCACGGGCTCTGGGCGATCCGGTTCCAACAGCTGCGGCTCCGGATTCTGGAGCTCAGGGTTAACAGCTGTGGCCCACGGGGGCTTAGCTGGTCCGAGGCATGTGGGACCCTCTCAGATCAGGGATCGAACTCGTGTCTCCTACATTGGCAGGCGGGTTCTTTACCACTGAGCCACCAGGGAAGCCCCTTTTTAAATTTTTAAAAGTTCATAGAGTTGCATGCAAGTTAAAGAGTCAACTAATTCTATAAAGTTTATGAAGACAAGCAGCAGTCTCTAGACCTCATCCCCGTCTCACCCTTGAGAGAGGCAATCTCTCCTTGTATCTGACTGATAACCTCCACGTCACCAAATGTCACCCTTGTAATGCCACTTATTTTTCAGGATCAGGCCTCGTCTATTGACCTCTTACAATAGAGAATGAGGATCTGCTCCCTTATTTTGCAGATCAGGAAGCTGAAGTGGTTCAAGATCAGTGACTTTCCCAAGGCCTCACTCAGATAATCTGGGGGTGAGGTCAGAGTTTTGTATTTTTTTTTTTTTAAAGCTTCTCAGCATTTTCTCACATTTATGCAAGTTTGAGAGCCACTGCCAAGGCAGTGAGAGCTTTGGAGGCAGAACTTCAGCAAGACTTCAGAAGTCTTGACTCTGATGCTATTGGCTATGTCACCTTGAGAAAACATTTTCTGAGCCTCAGTTTCTTAGTCTATAAAATGGGCACATTCTAAAGGCCTTATAGGAATAAATGGGGTCAAATACTGTATGAAGATGTGTGATGACTGAGAGTACCAGCTACACAGCATTGGCATATCAGTGAGCTTCCCTGAGTCTCTTTTTCCTCATCAGTACATGGGCCTCACCCGACCCCATCTTACCTCTTCCTCCTCCATTCCAATTCAATAGCCTTAGTCCTATTTTTCTAAGAGAGCTAAGGGCTTCCTCACCCTTGCCCATTTTTCTACCTTAAACATGTCTCACTTTCATCAGGCTAATCCTGACATACTTAAGGTCTCAGTTAACTGTGCCTTGTCTAGAGAAGCCTTACCTCTGCCCCTGACTCAGGGTTAACACACTCCCACTCCAGCCCCATGCATGTGCCATCCTCTATGCTTGTCCCTGCATGGAGGAGATTGTGCTTGAAGACTATTGTGTTTTTTCTTGCTGAATGTCTGGCTTCCGCGTGAGCCAGTGTGAGCACAGAAGCAACTTCTGTATAGTCACTGCAGTACCCACTGCCCAGGCACAGGGCCAGACACATCGTGGAAGTGTCGGTCCCTCAATCGTGTCTCTTTGTGACCCAATGACCGTAGCCCACCAGGCTCCTCTGTCCATGGGATTCTACAGGCAAGAGCCCTCCTCCAGGGGATCTTCCCAATCCAGGGATTGAACCCAGGTTATCTTTGCATTGCAGGCCTATTCTTTATCCTCTGAGCCACCAGGAAGACACATGGTAGATCTCCACTGAACATTCTCTCCTCTTGGCTGAATATCAGTCCATCTTCCTGGCCCGGCTCACTGCTGGAGCCACCAGCTCAACCTTGCTCCTACAACTCCCTGACTAGAGATGCAGAAAATGTGGTTGTCCTCAAGTTCACAATATCAAAGTCTGACAGCTGAACAGTAAGACAGGCTCAGCAGGTGGGGCATACTCAGGCATGTTATTGTTGACAGAGTGTCCCGGCTTGGATGGTAAGATTCTGTCTTCATTGCCAGCCTTGAAGCTGTGGCTGTGGTTTCTGTTAAACAAACACATTTTTTTCTTAAAAAAATTTTTTTAACCTGCCTCAGTTTTTATTTTGAAAATATTTTTAATTAAACTGTTTTTTTTTTTTTCCTGGCTATGTTACATGGCATGTGGGATCTTAGTTCTCCAACCAGGGATCAGACCTGAGTGCCCTGTATTGGAAGCCTGGAGTCTTAACCACTGGACCGCCTGGGATGTCCCTAAATCTTTATATGAACCCTTAAATAAGAGTTTCAAGTGACAGGGAACGTCCTGCTCTATTCCTGAACTGTGGGGCATCACTGTAATTCACATGGTATCCACGGTATCCTCACAAGTGAGGAAGAGGAACCAAAAGAATCAAAAGGAGAAAGCAAGCTTTTCCCAAAAGGCATTCTCTATAACCTCAGAAAAGCACAACTTGGGTCATTTCCAGACATACTGTTGGGAAAGAGTTCTCTTTTTAAACTTTCAAATACAAAGATTTTTGTTCAGTGGCAATCTTATGTTACCCATTTCTGTTGATTTTCAAAAGCCAAAAGTATTCTTTAAAAACAGTAAGGCCAACTGTGTTATGATACTTTATCACTGGAACAGAAATTTCTAGTGCTAAACAAATTCACACCTAGAAATGTTTTCCATTCAATGAATAAACACTTGAAATGGATGTTTCAGTGTTTCAGCAAGGGGTAGGTCGTTCAGATGGCAAATGATGGAGCCTGAGTACTGCAAATACAAGGTGTAACTGCCATCTATCTCCCCACCTCACCTATGACAGGAGTGGCTAAGTTTTGGTAACAGTTAAGTGGGGCAGTGTAGAATGTAGTCTCTAGAATCATGCTGTCTAGGTTTGAATCCTAGCTCTTTCTTTTAACAGCTGCATGGCCGTGAGCAGTTTACTCAGCCACACGGTGCTTCAGTTGCTCATGAACAAGGAGGGGGAGAGCCTGCCTCGTGCATGCGTACTCAGTCATTCAGTCGTGTCTGACTCTTTGTGACCCCATGGGCTGTAGCCCCCAGCCTCCTCTGTCTGCGGGATTCTCCATGGGTCGCCATGCCCTCTTCCAGGGGATCTTCCCGACCCAGGATCGAACCTGCTTCTGTTTATCTCACCTACGTTGCAGGCGGATTCTTTACTACCAGCGCCACTTAGAAGGGTGTTTGGCCCAAAGTAAGTACTCAAAAAACATATTAAGCTCTTAAGTCAAAAAGTAGACACAACCCAAGTAACCACAACAAGCCGATGGATAAACTGTGCTATATCTGTACATTGGAATACTACTCAACAATGAAAAGAAAAGCTATCAACTAACACCCACAAGAACCTGGGTGAATCTCCAGACAACTACCCTGAAGGAAAGAACCCAGGCCAGAAACACTACATGATTCAATTTACACAGAACCTGTGAAAAAGCAAAACAAATGTCTAGTAACAGCACATGAGAGGCTGCTTGGGAATTGGGGGTGCAGGGAGAGGCGGGAGGGAAGAAAAAAGGGCACAAAGAAACTTGATGGTGATGAGTGAATATGTTCACTATCTTGACTGTGGTGATGGTCTCGTGAATATATGCATATGTCAAACTTATTACACATTTTAAGTATGTCATTTGTATTATGTCAATTATATCTCAATAAAACTGCTTAAGAAATGTCAGCCATTACCAATTTCACACTAATCCACCCTTGTTAACAACGTCCCGGGTGACCATTACTGGATCAGACTCATTCAACTCTAGTGCTGTTGGTTATCCCTGGTTTAAATAAACGTTTCTGATTTTCTCCCACTTTTGAGAATTTATAATTCTGTAACTTACTAGTCCTCTGACCTTAGACAAGTCACAAGCTCTCTGAGCCTCCATGTTTTCCATCAGCAACACATGGAAATTTTATCTATCTGCCTTTCTGTATGGTTGTGAAGACAGAATGTGGAAATGTTCAAAGTGCTCCACAATACTGTGAGGTGTTACGTGTACACAAGGGAGGGACGTGTGCTGCGTTCCTCTGAACACGTACTGTTTGCCAAGACTTGGTCTGCCAGCAGAACTTGATACCAAGCACCTCTTAAAATAGCCCTTCTCCAAATACGACTCGGGTTTATGCTTTTTGTATGAACACCTTTGTTAGCTCATTTTTACGGTTACTCATCAGGCTGTGAAGAGCAGGGGTCCAGAGACGTCAAGAGTCTGAGGGGCCCAGGTGAGGCCACTCAGCCATGCCAGTATTGGCGGGATCACCTCATATAGGAATTTTCCAGGTGGAGATGCCACCACCTGTCAAAGCTGGTTCCTTCTGGCCCAGGGCCTCTGCCCTTTGATGAGTTAAAGCCTGCTGCTGATTAGCGTAGCGGGACCTAGGTTTCATCTCTTGTCATAAACAAAACAAAACCAAAACAGTCGTTTGATATCACTCCAGAGAACCTGCCAGGTTGTTTGCTGGAAACAGTGCTTGTTAGAAGACCTCATTTTAGTGGTGAAAGGGAGTTTATCAGCTCAAAAACAAAAAACAAAAAACCCCTGCTGGAAAGACACAACTAAAAGTGTACTAAGTAGGTGTTGAGAGGCGTAAACCAAAACACTAAGAGTTGTTCAGACTTCCCAGATGGCGCGAGTGGTAAGGAACTCACCTGCCAACACAGGAACTGTAAGAGGCCGCGGGTTCGATTCCTGGGTTGGGAAGATCCCTTGGTAGGAAACAGCAACCCACTCCAGGATTCTTGTCTGGAGAATCCCATGGTCAGAGGAGCCTGGCGGGCTAATAGTACGTAGGGTTGCAGAGGCACAGCTGAACCAACTTAGCACGTACAACAGTGATTACCTTTAGACTTAGGGTGAAGATTTTTACTTTTCTCTTGGCTTTCCTGCATTTTCTAAGTTTTCTATGAGTGGATGTCACTTTTACAATAAGAAACTTAAAAAAAAAAAAAAACACGAAAACCAAGGTATGTCTGGCATAGAATTGCTACCTTTACCCAGAAAGGCAAAGACATTCTTATTACCTCTAACCAATAAAGATGACCATCAGCTGTAAACAGAAACAGAATTAAAATGCCTTTAAGTATGATCTGTCAGCTCAGGCATCCATCTCTGAGGGCTGTGGCACTAGGTAGTTTCAGGAAGAGCTTGCTATGCCCCTTGACACTGAAATAAAAATGATAGTGCTGTCCCCAAGCCTCCTTAAGTCCCTTAACGCTAGATCTTGTTCTGGAATCCATACATCTCAATTCTTCTTAAATCAACATGTTTTCTGTCTGTGTGACTTAGCTTGAGACTAATCATACCCTGAATTCTGCCCAAGCCTATCAGTCACTGGGTCCCACCAAGAGCCATGAAACAGCCATCATTGGTTCACGTCCATCACGGCTCAAACTGAAACCAGGAACTACCACAGGAAACGTTCTAAAAAGTACAGTGACCCCAGGAGCATCTCATGTATCCACTCCGGCCATTCCCCACCACTGTCTTTTTGTCTTAGACTTTCCTGCAACGCCCAAACAGTCGAATTTCAAATCTTGGGGTTTACCAGCTGGGTAATCTTGGATGAGACAATTTCTCTGTATTTCAGTTTCCTTATCACTAAAGTGAGTTCAGTAAAATCTTTCTTAGAACTGGTGTGAGGATAAACTGATTGATACGGCAAAGTTACTCCAAGTAGCACCTGGCGCATGGTACCTACTCAAACACGTGAAATATTTTTATTCCTGCCCAACGCCTCTGCTCAGCTTTTGAGCTGCACTCAGTAGGTCCCCAGCAGCGTGCTAAACAGATATTCATTCTGCAAACGAATGTAAGACTTGGAATAAAATCCCAGGCAATGCTTCACAGACTTTATTTTATCCCAAAAAGCAGCTTGGATGAAGTTCTAAATGCAGCCAGCCTCCTAGGGAGCCATCCCTCTGAGATTAGACGCTGTCTCACACAGAGCAAGGTGGGGCCAAACGCCAAACTTCAGAATCCAAAAGAGCTAGGAAGGGCTCTGATCATAATGGCTTTTATTACCTTCCCATATCCCTCACACCTGACAAGTTTTCACACCTGAGCCCTGTTGCCCAGGATGTATCCCCAAACCAATGAAATCAAGATCCCTAAAGGCAGGACCCAGGCTTCGGTATCACAACTCTCCAGATGATTCCAATAAGCAGTCATGGCTGAGAAGCGTTGCCTGGGTCTAAATCGAAGGTCATGAGTGGGTGAATGTTTTCACAGTAGGAATGGGTGACAGGTGGTGGCTAATGCACATTGCTATTTAAAGATATAAGATACTGATAAATTGGCAAGATTGGAGGCAGAAAAGGGTCAGGAATGGGGCCCTTCATGAGACAGGCTGGGACTTGGGACCCTTTGCTGCAGTGCTCACATCTGGACAAATGTCTCCTCCAGTAACAAAATAAAAGAAACTGTAAGGGACCAAAAGTGACTGTGCATGTGCGGTTGGGGGCAAATTATGAACAAGAAGATACAAAAAGGCCAAAACTGCAGCTTCCACTTCTGAAGTGCCAGGAGCAAAAGCAGGGAATCTGCGCATGACTCTGCACCTGGTACCACCCAGAGGGCCAGCATACCACGTGTGCCACCCCTCCCGGCCGACCCATCAATCCACTCCCATCCTCACCCCATCTTGCATCACCTTGGGGAGCTAGCGGGGAAACCTGTTACTGGTCTTCACTTCCTTGTGCAGCAGCGGGTGTCCCAGTGAAGTTTTGCCTGAATTCCATGCCTGGCCACTTATCAATTTTTCCTGGTCAAAGAGTCCAAGAAGGTGGGTCAGTAACATTAAGATGTTCAAGCTCCATGTATTTGATCTTGACAAAAGATGCTTGACTTTGCAGAGATGCTCAGGTCGTACTGCTTGTGTTCTTGTAATGTACAGAGCTTTAGGGGAACATCTCCCTCTCGTTGGTTAACACCTGTCCCACGCTCAGAACTTCCCACGAGAACCCAAAGGCAGGGCTGGGCAAAGGCACATTTGAGCCTCACACTTCTGGAATGGAGGCACTCGGGGTCTCACGGAGGAGAGTTGAGGGATAAAGAAGAAATGACCAGCCCTTCCGCATATGCTGAGGGTGTGATGGGAGCTGAGCCTGGAAGCATAGAGAAGGGGGCTATGAAGAGTCTCTGAAGAGATGAGAGGCAGTCGGAGGAGGCCACAAGGGAGGGACACGGGCTATGTGTCCTTAAGAAAGTTTCTCACCCTCACAGTGCCTGTTCTTCAAAGGTCAAATGAGGATAACAGTACCTATCTCAGGGTCACTGTAAAGACTGAGTTAGTACCACTTAGATAGTGCTTGGCGCTGAGAAAACCCTTACAGGGTAGGTGTGTTTTCATCTTCATCACCATCAGCATTAAGCAGCAATGGTTATTTAGACTCTTCTACAACCTAGATTAAGCTTTCCTCAATAATAGGCCCATCACTTTTGAGAGGTGATAGACTCCTTTCCATTGTAGCTTTTGGGTAATGCTTTGGGTGGTCTTTGAATTCTGATGTTCAAGGTCTGTGCTGCTGTTAAAATCGTGGTTGACATCTACACTATCTATAATAATTTAATAACACTCTTACACTTCAGGAGGCTTCCCTGGTGGCTCAGATGGTAAAGCATCCGCCTGTAATGCAGGAGACCTGGGTTCGATCCCTGGGTCAGGAAGATTCCCCTGGGTTGGATCCCTGGGTCAGGAAGAGAAGGAAATGGCTACCTACTCCAGTATTGCTTGCCTGGGAAATGCCATGGACAGAGGAGCCTGGTAGGCTACAATCCATGGGGTCGCAAAGGATCAATGCAACTGAGTGACTTCACTTTCACTTTTCACTCTATATCCCATTTCTCTACAAAAGGTCATTTGTTCTTCATCCCTCTCATGAAAACCATCTATCTTTCCCCAAAAGCTATGCTGCCCTTACAGACAGTTGCCAAAGTGGGTGCTTGTGGCCCACTGGGCTTCACACAGTGTTATGACAATTGTCTCCTGTGGTCTTCCTGGGCCAACCTGGGTACCTAGAATTGCTCAGACTCACAAAGGACATATGATCTAGGCTTACAGGAGGCTGCTGTACTGGCCAGCCTCTGATTTATTGAACTACCAGGGGGGAGGGCAATTCTCCATGACAGGGTATTGCTGGCTGGGGTCTCCAGGACACCACTCCTTTGCCAGTCTTCCCAGAAATTCAAATTACTAGTCAGAAGTTTGTGTGGTGAGCATCAAGTCAAAGTGGAGGACACTGGGTGGCCTTGAGTGGTACCTCGTCCTGGCTGTGCAGAAGCCTAAAGCTCACCCTCTGTCTCACAGCTCCATGGCCGTAGGTACAGGATGGATAAGTCACTTCCTCCTCTAGACAGAACCTGGGGAGGGGCAGAAGGAGAAGCCTGGGCTGGTTGACTCTACTTCCACCAACCAGAGACCTTAGGGTTCTATATCCTCTCTTGGACACTCACTTCAGTAAAATTGATTTCATTCATTCAGAGGACGTCTTCTAGTTGTCCTAACTGCACTTCAGAGGCTTTTACCAAGTTTCCACAACATGAGCCCACGTCACACCCTCTGTGCCTTTGCCAGATGACCGAATCCTCTCCTGTGATGTTGGCCTCCACTTGTATTCCCATTCATGGTCTCATCCTTCCTTTCCAGCCTGAATTGAATCCTCCAACTGACTTTCTCTCCAGCACATCCAACTCAGCCCATCCAAACTCGTCTTGGGCTTCTCCCATCCCCTACCTGCTGTCTCCCCAGATGAAGGCCCCAGTGTCCATCGAGCCTCTCCAACCCAAATCCTGAGGCAGCCGTGGGTCTTCTTTATCTTCTTTCTTTACCTCCATGCCCATCATTTTGAGCCCTGCAACTTTCTCTCTCTTTTCCCCCCACAATTTAAGTGCATTGAATCTACTGCCAAGATATGACGATATGAAGGACAGGGAAGGCTGGCATGCTGCAATCTGTGAGGCTGCAAAGAGTAAGACATGACTGAGTGGCTGAACAACAACAATGATGTGCAGTGCCAGGCCATCCTTTTGTCTGGGGAAAGTGAAAGTCGCTCAGTCGTGTCCAACTCTTTGTGACCCTATGGACTTACATAGTCCATGGAATGCTCCAAGCCAGAATACTGAAGTGTATTTCCCTTCTCCAGCGGATCTTCCTGACCCAGGAATCGAACTAGGGTCTGTCCAGGAGTCATCATTAATAATAAAGCTAGATGTAGATGTTTGATGTTTGCTCTTGCACCCTTGTATCTTCAAAAGTCAATCCCTAGTTCATTGCTTCCCATACACCTGGCGACCAGACCAGAACACAGCAGGTCACATCAGCAGACAGTTGTTAGGAGCAACCATTACACATGGAGAGAGGAGCCAAGAGAAAGGAAATAGAGCCCACAGATTACTCTAAAGTTTGGATCAGGTATAGCTAGTTAAACTTTGCAACATATTGTGCAAGGATTACAGAGCAGCTTAGAGTCAAATAAAAGTTATCAGTGCCTTCAACTGATATCCCTTGGCTGCTTGAGAACAAGAACCATTGCTAATTATCCAGTTTGTCCTCTGTGTGCACGCTCAGTCGCTTCAGTGGTGTCTGACTCTTTGCGAACTTATGGACTGTAGTCCGCCAGGCTCTTTGTCCTTGGGATTCACAAGGCAAGAATACTGGAGTGTGTTGCCGTTCCTTTCTCCAGGGGATCTTCCCGACCCAGGGATCAAACCTGGGTGTCCCGCATTGCAGGCAGGTTTGTCACTGTCTGAGCCACCAGGGAAGCCCAGTTTGTCCTGTACTCCTTCAGATTTTAAATCTATCCCTGTGAACACTGCCCTGTCTTCTCTGACACAAGGACAGCATTTCCTGGGACGCCACTCCTCAGAGTGTGAACAGAAAGACCTCAAACAGCTCCAGGTTCCTCTGCTGCAGACTTCTTAAACTGTGTCAACAGCCCAGGAGGGGACTGTCACAAGCAGCTTCACCCCAAACTCTTAGAGCAGGTTTTGAGGAGCACTTTACAGGAATCTAGAATCTCTTTTGGCCAAAGTCTTCCTTGCTGGTCTGACTGCCTCTGGTGGTACAGTCACCAGTGACCCATCTAAAACACGGCCACCACACCCTCTCTCTGTTTACAAAACTTCAGTGGCTCTTCATCTACCGGACAGACTCCAAGCTCCTTGGCCCAGTGGCTATGCCTTTCAAATCCTGCCTGCCTCCCTTGCCAGTCTCAACATGTTCCTCTTTGAGCCTCCTTATAATAATAAACTTCTTGTTTTGTTTTGGTTTAGTTGCTTGATTTGTTTGTTTTCCCCAATCATCCTGGGTCTTTGCTGCCTCCTTCCTGGAATGTTCTCACCAGTTAACTTCTTGTCCTGAAAGGGGCTCCCAGGGTGGTTCAGGCAGTAAGTAATCTGGCTGCAATACGGGAGACCTGGGTTCGATCCCTGGGTCAGGAAGATCCCCTCCAGAAAGGAATGGCTACCCACTCCAGCATTCCATGGGGTCGCAAAGAGTCGGACACGACTGATGCTTTGACTTTGACTTTGTCCTGAAAGGCTCCCCAAAAGGGGCAAAGCTCCCCTCCTCTAGGAAGTCTGCTCTGCCTCCCGCCTCTCTCTGTGCTGGTTGGGTCAGGATCCCCTCTTTGTGCTGTTGCTGTGCACCAGGCATCTCTCTGTCCTTGAACTCACCGCATGCTGGTATTTCAGAGTCTGCGTGCCTGCCTCCCCGGACCAGGCATCAAGGCCCCCCCTGCAGTCAGTCCTTTGCCCCTCCCTCCTTCCCAGCCCCTGATGTGGTGTTGGGAGGCACTGGGGCAGAGCTGAACTTGTTGGCAGCCTGTTCACAGGCCCCCCCCGATGGGCTTGCTTCCGCAACACCCTATTCCCAGCAGTTTCATATCCACAGTGTAATCAATTCCTAATGTCAGTGCCCCAAATCTGAAAGCCCTTGACTTTCTAGAGTTCCTTCCATGAGCAAGTACCACCTGAAAAGTTATTTTTGTTTGGAGAAGTGATGGGGAGCAAGGGCTCTAGAGACAGGGGTTTCATCCTGACTCTCCTCTTACAAGCTGTGTAACTCTGGACAAGAGTTCCACTCCGTGCACCTCAGTTTGGTCTCCTGTAAACAGGAATGACAAGTGCACCCAGCTCATACAGTTGTAACAGGGGTTAAGTGGGTTTGTATGTGTAAACACGTAGAGTCACGCCTGGCCCAGAGTGAGCACTGCATAACATTAGCCTGTCTTGTTATTTTCATGGGGAAATACTTCCTTGCTTCTTCCAGTTTCCAGTGACCCCAGGCATTCTTTGATTTGTGGCAGCAAAACTCTACTCCCTGCCTGTCTCCCCACAAGACTCTGTGTGCATGTCTATGTGGCCTTTTCCATGCCTTGTAAGGACACTTCAACTGGATAAACCATCTTAATCCAGCAGGATCTCACCTCAACTCTTACCTTAAATGCATCTGCACGGATCCTATCTCCAAACAAGGTCCCATCTGAGGTTCCAGGTATACATGAATTTTGCGAGGACACTATTCAACTGATTACAATCAGTCTCTGGGTTTAGGGGTTCCAGATCAGAAAATCACCTAGGAGCCCTGGATGTTTCATGATGACCCATTAGTATAACTTTGCAGCTTTTAAATTTTCTATAGTTCTGTGGTCCTCTCAAGTTCTCAACACAGCCCAATACGGGCAGAGTCAAGACAGAAAGAGACGCACAGCCCAAGCTCTCCAGTCCTCCTTTATAACTCACCTGTTTGAAGCTCAAGGGGCTAAAGAGAATGCTGACAAATGAAGAAAAATAAGATGGGAAGATTTAATTTTACACCCCTCATCTTATGCCCTTTCTACCTTAGTATATTTGCGCAAAAACGCGCCCATCAACCCAGAAACTCTTTGCATGCTTGCTCAAGTGCCTTTGTTCATATGGCCCATGGCTTTGACCATTGGTGCCCAAAGACTGAGCTATAAGACAAGAGGAAAGGGCACGTATGTGCAGATGGGTTCCCGCAGCGTTCGTCAGAGCACCAGTCATTATGAACCACCCAGCTGGCTCTCTGATGGAACCCACTGCACTGCCCATCTCAGAGGCCCGAGGGTGTGGACTCCAGAGAGGCAGGAAACTCCATCTCATTATTCATACCCTCAGAAAGAGTGTGGGTACCATATATAAAAGGACCAAAAAGATTACAAACAGGATAAGGAACTATAAGCAAATAACATTTTAAAAGCTTAAAAAGCAGTAAATGTGTACTTGTTTGGTAATATTATAGTAGTTGCCTTAAAAAAAAAAAAATCT
The DNA here is from genome assembly GCF_014754425.2 of Oryx dammah. NCBI lineage: Eukaryota > Metazoa > Chordata > Mammalia > Artiodactyla > Bovidae > Oryx > Oryx dammah. The sequence continues at coordinate 75,371,541 of NW_024070203.1, forward strand.
ATAAACTAGCCTGTAGGCTCTGTGAGGTTAGGACACTGAAATCTGTCACTGTAATGCCCAGCCCATAGGAGGCATTCAATAAGTCATCCTTGACTGAATGAATGTTAAGCTTTTGTTAAATGCCTACCACGTGCCAGGCACAGAGTAAATTAAAATACCCCTTAGAAACAATATAGAATTGATTCAGAATGAGCAGCATAAAATTTCTTTACTTAAAAAAATGCATTGAGTTAAAAATTATAAAGGTCATGGGGGTAAAGAAATGGCATAGATTTCACAAGGCACCCTTGAAAAGTAGCCATCTGGTCTCTTCAATAAATAGTGCTGGGATAGCTTGACCACTGTCTAACACAATATCCCTCCCAATTAAATATGGATTAAAGACTTGAATGTAATACCCAAAACCTTAACCTTTCTAGAAGAAAACATCAGTGGTAAGCTCCTTGACACCAGTATTGGCAATGAATTTTGGGATGGGACACCAAAAGCAAAGACACCAAAAGCAGAAATAAATGAGGGGATGCATCAAACTAAAAGCTTCTACAGAGCAAAGCAAACCATCAATAAAATGAAAAGGCAGCCTACCAAATGGGAGAAAATATTTGCAAGTCATATATCTGATAAGGGCTTAATACCCCAAATATATAAAGGACTTACACAGCTCATTAGCAAAAAAAAAAAAAAGCACTATGATTTAAAAATGAGCAAAAGGGACTTTCCTGTTGGTCCAGTGATTAGAAGTCTGTCTGCCAGGGTAGGTGACATGAGTTTGATCCCTGGTCCAGGAAGATTCCGCATGCTGCAGAGCAAATAGACTGATGGTCACCATGGGTTGGGGGTGGAGGAATGGGTGATGGTGGTCAAAGCTACAAATTTCCAGTTTATAAAATGAAAAATTTCTGGTAATCTAATATACAGAATGGTGGCTATAGTTAACAATACTATTCTATGTACTTTAACATTGCTAACAGAGTAAATCTTAAATGTTCTCACTAAAAAAAAAACTAAGTGAAGTGATAGATATATTAACGTTATCATGGTAACATTTTACAATATATATGTGTATCAAGTCATCACATTGTACACCTTAAACTTACACAATGTTAGATGTCAAGTATATCTCAATAAAGTTGGGAATAAAATACTCCAGCAAAAAAAAGTTCATTGACAATGAGTGATTGAGATCTGATTGTCAGCTTAGAGAGGTGGGATGAGGTGGGAAGTGGGAAGGAGGTTCAAGAGGGTGGGGGTGTATGTGTACCTATGGCTGATTTATTTGACGTATGGTAGAAACCCACACAATATCATAAAGCAATTATCCTTCAATTAAAAGAAAGACCTGTCAGGGGCAGAGATCAGGGATGGAGGAGGGCAGGGACTTACAGAGAGGCCAGTCCTGTTCTCAGATTCAGGTGTGACATAAGTTAAAGGGAGGAAGTGGCTTGTTTGGACTTTGCTGGGGGTTGAGCCAGGACCCAAGCCCCTCACAGGTAGAAGCAAGTCCCCAGGAGGAGGAACCTGACCAGGGAGCTCCACATTGCTGCCTGAAGACTGGACCAGATCCTGGAGTGTACACTTAGCCTCTAGTCAAGGGGACGCTCAGGGACACCTCTGGCCTTGCTGTAGAGTGACCCTCCACATTAGACAGGGCCCACAGGCAAAGGAAAAACCCTGAGCCCCATCTGTCCTGGAAGGAAAGTCCTCTTGAAGTGGGTAGTGTAGTTAACATGATTTCAGAGAAGAAAAGTACACACTTTAAGAATCCAGGGACTTCTCTGGCAGTCTAGTGATTAAGAACCTGCCTTCCAACACTGGATTTGAGCCCTGGTCGGGTTTGATCCCTGGGGACGTGGGTTTGATTCCTGGTTGGGAAATAAGATCCCACATGCGGGGCAACTGACGAGCCCGCATGTCACAGCTAGAGAGAAGCCCGCATGCCACAAGGCAAGATCCCACGCACGGCAACTAAGACCCGACACAGCCAAAAATAAATGCATAAACACTTTTACAAAGAATCCACTCACATGCGAAGACCTCTGAGTGAGAGGCTGTTGAGCTGGGATATAAATTCCTACTGCCACACTCTTAGCCACACTGCCTTCTACAGCCTCCCTAACTCCAGGGTTCTAAATCTCAATTCCCTTTTCTGAAAAAGCAGAACAGGTTCCTAGCTCCAAGTTACTGGGGCTATTGAATGGCATGATGTACATCACAGCCCAGCATCCAGCAAGCCGGTGGGAACCAACGGGGGTTCAGCGGTACTGTGCTCCTTCCCGGCTTCTCACGTCAGGCCGTCAGTTCTCACCCAGTGATAACCATCTTAAAGGGCTTTCCATGGTTCTGCTGAAGTTCTAGAATAAACTATTTGGACCTATGAAAAAGTGGTCTGTGACTTGGAAAAGCTACCTCACTCTCTGGCCTGTTGTGGGTAGGATGTTACTCTTCATGTTTACCTGGAAGACTTAATGGGAGGATAAAGGACAGGATAAAGCCCAATGTCCACCTTGGGCTTCCCAGGTGGTGCTAGTCATAAAGAATCTGACCGCCAATGCAGGAGAACTAAGAGATGCTGGTACAATCCCTGGGTCGGGAAGGTCCCCTGGAGGAGGAAATGGCAACCCCCTCCAGTATTCTTGCCTGGAAAATCCCATGAACAGAGACGCCTGGGCAGGCTACAGTCCCTGGGGTCCCCAAAAGTCTGACACGACTAAAAGTGACTTAACACACAACACACAAAGGACAGGAAGTGAGGAGAGAGCCCAGGGCCCACCTATGACAGACACGCATGGGACTTCTTCCTCCCTCCACCCTCCACCCTGATGAGCAGGCAGCAGGAATGTTATTTTGGTTTAACTAAAATAAGAGAATTAGGAGGATTACTTTCCAACTAAAATGAGAGACTGCTGAAAGAACTTAAGATGGTTAGTCCAGAGACCAAAGAGTTTGGGGAACCCGGCTAAGTGGGTGCTGGCACCTGTTTGAAATCAGGGCTTCTTGGAGATCAAGAGTTGCCCAAACCACTTCCATTTGATTAGGTTTCTAGTGTATTAAAGGAAAAAAAATTTTTTTTTCTTTTTAAGGAAAAAATATTTAGTATTTAAAAAAATACTAAAGTGGTGTTGCAAATACTATGGCATATCTTAAGTATTACCTTTAACAAATGTTAATACAAAATACTGACCGTAATACAAATGTTCTAGTCATAGGGTAATTACTTGTTTAGTCACTAAGTCATGTCCCACTCTTTTGTGACCCCGTGGATTGTAGCCCACCAGGCTCCTCTGCCCATGGAATTTTTGTACTCTCACAAGAGTACTGGAATGGGTGGCCATTTCCTCCTCCAGGGGACCTTCCCCATCCAGGGGATCAAACCCACCTCTCTTGAGTCTCCTGCGTTGGTAGGCAGATTCTTTACCACTGGGAAGCCCAGGGTAATTACTAGATGTAGGCATATGTTGAAAATCTTAATTCACAGTGTACTGCAGGCAATGTTGGCTCGCAATGGGACACAATGTTTTTCAATCCTATCAGGACACTGACTTGCAGAAAAAAAATGTCAACATTTGGAGTCTGAAGGTGGGTCTGAGTGTGATCTGTCTCTGTCATGATGGACCCAATGGAAGGGAGCCTGGACATTCTGCTGACCACAGAGATCAGAATGCGGCCCTGGAGCCCACATTGGAGAAGACAGGGTTCTCCTGGGCTGTGCATCCCCCACCGCCTAACGCCCAGCAAGGAGCCTGAGATGCAGGGGCGGGGGAGGGGAGCAGTTAGTGAGTTACGCGGTTGGCAGGTGCACACGACATCCATGCCGCCAGAGCAACTATTTGTAACTTTCATGGGTCGAGGGAAGCCTCCGAAAGTCTGATGGAACCCAGGACCTTCTCAGAAGAATTCCATCGCCCCACCCATCCATGCACATTTTCCCCTAAAGAGCCCCCCGGCAGTCCACAGACCCCAGGGTGAAGCCTCTGGCCCAAGGCGGGTACTGGCACTTTCTAGCGTCTACTTGAATTCCGTCCCTGGCCCCGCCGAGCACCTGGAGCCCCACCTGGGGCGCAGACTGGCTGTGGGGCGTGGACGGTGGCCGCACTTCGCCTCCTTCCCTTCCGGGGATCCGAGTGGCCCAGTCGGAGCGGGGCGGGGACCAGGAGGCGGGCCGCACCTGAGGACACCCGAGGCGAGCAGACTGCGGGGCCCGCCGCTGCACCCACCGCCGCGGGGCTCAGAGCCGAGGACCGCGCCGCCGCCGCCGCCGCGGCCCGGGCCCCCAGCGCCGCCCCGGGCCGCCGCCCGAGCAATGAAGATGTCTTTCTGCATCCCGGTGTCCCAGCAGCGGCCCGACGCGCTCGGGGGCCGCTATGTGGTGCGTCAGGGGGCTCGGGGTGAGAGCGGGCAGGGACAAGGCGGGGGCGGGGGCGAATCAGTCCCTCGGCTGATTCGGACTCTGATGTCTCTGTTTGCAGCTGTATTTCGTGTACCTGGACGGGTTTCTGTTCTGCAAGGTGCGTTACAGCCAGCTGCATCGTTGGAACGAACAGGTGAGAGAACCCAGGCTGGCCCCAGCCCGCCCACCCGACTCCAGTGTGGCCCGTGGGCACTGGGTGCTTGACTGTGACAAGACACCGCACTTCCTGAGGGCTTTGGGCTCCTAATCCGGGTCGTGGTAACGGGTTAATCATGAATTGCTTGGCATATAGCTCAATTAATACATGTTCTCTGGTCTAATCACCTAGGGCTGTGAAGTGAGGTGGGGTGCTGTAGGTAATTAATTATCCAACCCAGCCCAGCCCGGTGATCCCCACCAGCCCAACCCAGCTCCATTTCAATGCCAGTTGTTTTCCCAAGACAATACCCTTGTGCAAAATGAGCAAACCAAGTCTAGATCAAGGAGGTGTAGTCTTCAGTCTCTGGGATGTGAGTGCTGGGCTTCCCTAGTGGCTCAGATGGCAAAGAATCGATGCAGGAGACCCAGGTTCAGTCCCTGGGTTGAGAAGATCCCATGGAGAAGGGAATGGCAACCCATACCAGTATGCTTGCCTGGAGATTTCCGTGGACAGAGGAGCCTGGCCGGCTACAATCCATGGGGTTGCCAAGAGTTGGACACGACTGAGTGACTAACACTTTCTTTCTCCCAGAGTTTAATTTTCCCCCCTTTGAAAAGGTGTGTCTCTATTTTTGTTTCCAAAGGAAGGTATTCATAGGCTTCAAATATGGCAGACTGGAAAGCCAGGAAACAGAGGAATTATTAAACTAAAAGGCCATTTTCCACTCTAGTTTCTCACTCTGATGTCCTGATGACACTTTCTTCCAGCATGCAGACTGATTAACCAGGCCTAATGGGTTTTGTTTTCCTAACAAGGAAGTGTTGCAAATCATCAAAGTGGGTTAGAGGAGTACATGGAAGTTTGGAATTGAACTTCACCTTTCCCCCACCTTTATGCAGTTTTTTTTTTTTTTTTAAAGATTTTGTATCCCAATTATAAAGAACACATACCTAACGTTAGAAAGAAAAAAAGGAAAAAGAAAAAAGCTTACCTCGGCAATAGATATTAACATTTTGGGGAGAGTCCTTTCAGATAATCTCTGGTTTCTAGTGAGTAAATAAATCTTTTTTTTTTAAGACCGTTTTCTGTTGATGAACAGCTCAGTTCCTTTATTATATTATTATAAAAACATCACTGAAGTGAGCCTTCTTCCTCATACATTCCAGTGTGTTGGAAAAGTCCATTTTCAAGGTATGACTAAGATTCTCTGGATTCAGGGAAAACAGGTGTAATGTGGTTGTGACTTTTTGTGGTCATTTTTGAATTGCTAGCACCTAACACAGTGCCTGTGATCCAGCAGGTCCTCAGGAATGAGTGTCAGTGGCTGAATAAAAAAGGCATGCATTCAGACTTCTGAAGGATAACAAGCTTCTTGTGACTGAAACCTGCCTGGGGAGTCGGGAGGACTACAGATGGGAACTCAAAGGAAGAGACAGTCGAGTTGGTTTAGGCAGGTGTAGGATGGACATGAGGGTCACCTCCCACCCTCATCTGCCTCCCTGCATGTGAGGTCAGGTTGGCGAGGTGGCCATCACAGGTAAAAAGCAGGAGTCGGCAGAGAGAAGGGAGGGATGGACTGACCACTTCCTGACTGGACACCTCACCTCTTCTCTGACCTTCAATTTTTTCCTCAGAAATGATCAGGTGGGTGGTTGTGGATGTCAGCTTCACAAGGCTCTTGTGAAGATTAGAATCCAGGTTCTCAGAGGACCTGGCACATAGTTATGTGCTTGTATTTACTGACGTAGAGGCTTGTTGAGCCCTCCTTAACCAACTCAGAAAGATGCTTGTTTTCAGAAAAATTCAGACCTATCAAATCCTAGCAGGCCCTGAAGCAGAAACATAAAGCCAATTCTTCTGATCTCCAAAAAGATCTGCCTTTTGTAGAGTATACAATGGATACTGATGAATACTTCGTATTTGTTTTTCAAAATTCTAAAGTGAGGATTTCTTTAGCCATTTTCCAACCATCTTACATGTATCATTGTTTTCCTTTTCTGTAGGAACAGTTCCTTTTAAATACACTATTTAGATCTTAGGAGGTGGCTATTGGTATTATTAATTTAGAACAATAACTAACTAAGGTTGTGCTAAGGTTGGAGCCAAGAGCTTTATATGTTATATTGTGTTTAATTTTTATAACAGTCTTATGAGGTAAGATTATAATTAGCCCCATTTAACAGATGAGAAAACTGAGGTACACCTTGCCCAAGGTCATACCACTCCAAGTGTTGGAGCCAAGATTTGATCTCTGGAACCTGCTCTAACCATTTTGTGGTTCCTTACCAAAGTTGGCAAAATATCAGAAAAACAGACTATCAGAAAAACAACTGCATCCTAAGCTAACATTTTTTTTTACTTTATTTAAGCATAGTATAATAAAATTCTCCAACTGTATGTGTCTAGTGTGATGAACTATAAATATATTTAATCTACTGCCACCATAATCAAGACAGAGAACAGTTTCCACACTCATGTTTCCTTGTCCCCTTTGCCCTTGATCCCCTCCCTCCACCTCAAGTCTCAGACAACAAGATCTGCTTTCTATCCTTAGAGTTCCTGGCATAAGATTTTATTCCACCTGCCCAAGAAGCCCCTATAAGGTTGGCATTGCAATCGTTATCATTACTCCCATTTTATAGATGAAAAGTTCAAGTAAGTTTGCTAGATTTAGCAAATAAAAATATAGGATCCTCAGTTAAATGTGAATTTCAGATAAATAACAAACACTTGTCTAGTATCAGTCAGTTCAGTCGCTCAGTCTTGACCGACTCTTTGTGACCCCATGAACCACAGCACGCCAGGCCTCCCTGTCCATCACCAACTCCTGGAGTCCACCCAAACCCACGTCCATTGAGTTGATGATGCCATCCAACTATCTCATCCTCCGTCATCCCCTTCTCCTCCTTCCCTCAATCTTTCCCAGCATCAGGGTCTTTTTAAATGAGTCCCCTCTTCTCATCAGGTGGCCAAAGTATTGGAGTTTCAGCTTCAACATCAGTCCTTCCAATGAACACCCAGGACTGATCTCCTTTAGAATGGACTGGTTGGATCTCCTTGCAGTCCAAGGGACTCTCAAGAGTCTTCTCCAACACCACAATTCAAAAGCATCAATTCTTTGGCACTCAGCTTTCTTTATAGTCCAACTCTCACATCCATACATGACCACAGGAAAAACCGTAGCCTTGACTAGATGGACCTTTGTTGGCAAAGTACTAGAATATCTCCTGCAATATTTGAGATACTCTTAACTGGGCATCCTCTATTTTATCTGGCAACCCTAACTCAGAGACCAAAAGGTTGGCTGACTAGCCTCTTCTCAGCAGTTTTTATTCTTCCTACTCCATGGAAGATGTGAAATGGCTAAGAATTCTTAATCTGATTTAATATTAATACTGAGCACAATAAAAAAGGAGACAATATAAAGTCCCCATCTGTGTTTATGAATGTGTGTGTCAAGTGTATGTTTGGTGAGTAGAAGTTAATTTCCAATTGATTTGGAAGTTCTGTATCACAATAGAACAGAAACTTCATCTTAATAGGATTAACTGATTACTCATTTACTTAAGAATATTTACTAAGTACCTATTAAATGGCAAGCACTATGTTAAATTAAGTGAAGACTCTGACTTTTAGCACATGTGATTTTTGGATTTATGAACTGGATTTCTATTTTGTATATTGGTGGAGTGGAAGTCGCTCAGTTATGTCAGACTCTTTGTGACACCATGGACGGTAGCCCACCAGGCTCCTCTGTCTGTGGAATTCTCCAGGAAGAATACTGGAGTGGGTAACCATTCCCTTCTCCGGGGGATCTTCCCAACCCAGGGATCAAACCCAGATCTCCTGCATTGCAGGCAGGTTCCTTATCATCTGAGCCACCGGGGAAGCCCTCTGCAATTGAGAAGGAGAACCTGACTCAGGTGACGTGGCCCCTGCCCCTTCTGTGGGAGGCTAATGCGTATAAGACTGACCTGAGGAAAGATGGCTGTGTTTCCCAGAGGTCAGCTGTGACCCGTGCTCTCTGAAGTCATGGCTGGCCGCCCGGTTCCCACGGAGGCTCTCAAGTTCTGGCAGCTTCCCTTCCACTGCTGAGTGTTATCTGTCTCTCTGCCACAGGAACTCCCTGACCTGACTGCTTTCTGTGCCTCAAAATGAATAAAATCAGCTTGATCTATGCCCTTGCCTGTACCACAAGGGGAGTTAAATCTGTGAAAGAAACCTTTAATTGGCTCATTTTGGCCATTCCGTGTAAATGAGGCTGGACTCTGTGGCGAGGATGCTTGCCTCTTTGGAAACGCCCTGCTGGCATCAGTCATAGCAATGCTGACAAGCCTTGCAAAGGATCCTCGGTGCGAGAGGAGGGCTCCGCACTGGCTCAGCTTTCCTCCCTGCCAGGTGCTGACTCAGTCTGGCTCCTTCCTATCTGATATTTCTTCTTTCCCCAACTCAGACCATCTGTTCTCATGAGCTGGCCAGTTGCCACTCCCTGGCTCACTTCCCCCTCCTGGGCCGTGGGTTAGAGACCAGCCTTTCTCAAGGGTCACCTCAAGCTCCACCTCGTCTGGGAAGTCCCCCTTAATTGCACAAGACGCCTTTCTCTGATTCCTGTGCCACTTTGTGTTTAAACCTTGTTGCTTTCGCCTTCTTTGTGTGAAGATTTTGTTTCCCTCTTTATTTAGTTGAGAAGCCCAAATACTTAAATGAAGGAATGAATGAAGGCTGTAGGCATAGCATATCCAGCACAGAATCCTGTTTTAGGAGAGGCCCAATAGAGATTTGATGGAGGAGGAGGATGGGATGGAAAGAGGGCAAGGAGAAGGAAAAAGTGGTGAAAAGACTCTGTCCAAGTTCTGCTGCTCACTGATGTTGGTTTAAGTCACTTCAGCTGCCTGAGTTACTCATTGTCAACTAACCTTGTTGTCCAGGTGGGAGGATGTGGTCAGATTGCCCTCATTACCAAGGTGGGAGGGTGACAGGGCTCCTGGCCATGATGATCGCCTACTTCACAGGACTGTACTGAGGAAGAAATGGGAAAACACACAAGACTGATGTTCTTTAGTACAAAATTCCACAGTCCAGGTTGATTTGAGCTTGTGACCCTTTATCTGGACAATCTGAGATTTTTAATACATAGGGCCTTGGAAGGTGGGATGACTGAGTCAACATCAGAAACAGAGGCTATCAAGAGGACAGTGTTGTGACTGTAATTCCACTTGTCCCAGATCACCGCCAAGGGATAGAAATAGGGGGCTGCAAGTGCATGTGGCATCTCCAGATAAAAGGTCACAGCTCAAATCAACTTGGACCATGGGATTTTGTACCAAAGAACATCAGTCTTGTGTATTTTCCCATTTCTTCCTCAATACAGTCCTGTGAAGTAGGTGATCATCACGGCCATGAACTCTGTCATCCTCCCACCTTGATAACAAAGGCAATCTGACCACATCCTCCCACCTTGACGTCAAGGTTCAATTGGCCAGTAGAGTTCTCTTCATGTTAAGAGGCAGAACTGTATGATGGAGAAGTTGGAGCAGGAGCCTGTGCTGAAATTAAAAAAAATAATGTTACCTGAACATGATTTTTCAAAGCAAGCACACAAAAACACCTCTTACTAAAGGAACACGAGAGGTGCGTTTTCCTTCTGATCTCTTGAAACAGTTTTTGAAAGAGTGTTGGGGCTAACTCTGCTGCTGCTGCTGCTGCTGCTAAGTTGTTTCATTCGTGTCCGACTCTTAGCGACCCCATGGACTGCAGCCAACCAGGCCTCTCCGCCCATGGGATTTTCCAGTACTGGAGTGGGGTGCCATTGGCGTCTCCGGGGGCTAACTCTAATAACAGATAATTCTCAGTATGTGAGTGCTTTTAATAGATAAACTCTGTACTATTTGAGACCAATAGAAAAGACTGTATTTTGGTAGAGCTAAAGAATTTGTGCAGTTGGGATTGACTTTTGGTGGACTTTACTGCTCCGTTTGTCGTGTTTGTCTTCCCCCTTAGACCAGTGCTTGAGAAAGGAGGGGAAAGATTCCTTGAGAAGTCAGCTCTGGTTGTAAAACCTGCCGGGAGAGTTTTGGCTCTGGGGTGGGTATTAGGACCTTAATCCTTGTTGACTTTTCGTCCAGCTCTTGGCTGTAGGGCTCCTCCCAGAACTCCCCTGGGTAACCCAGACAGCCCTGCTGGTTCAAGGATACTGAGATTCCCACCCATTTGGGAGCATCTGTGATGTTTATGCAGAGAAGGCAATGGCAGCCCGCTCCAGTACTCTTGCCTGGAAAATCCCATAGGTGGAGGAGCCTGGTGGGCTGCAGTCCATGGGGTCGCTAAGAGTCAGAATGACTGAGGGACTTCACTTTCACTTTTCACTTTCATGCATTGGAGAAGGAAATGGCAACCCACTCCAGTGTTCTTGCCTGGAGAATCCCAGGGACGGGGGAGCCTGGTGGGCTGCTGACTCTGGGGTGGCACAGAGTCGGACACGACTGAAGCGACTTAGCAGCAGTAGCAGCAGTGATGTTTATGAACACTTGACAAGAAGATTGCCTTTTAAAGATCACTCAATCAGTTAATCAGGAAATAAGTGCATGCAAAGAAGACCAATCCTGCTTCTGCTTAATGGAATTAGCAGAGAGGGGTGCATGAATCCCTTGCCTGGGATGATGTAATTAATGACTGAGGGGCCTGTGGATCCTCTCTGGCACGGCAGGAAGATTTCCTCGAATTTTAAAAAAACAGAATTGTTGCTCTAATATTTTATACTGCTAGATTTAAAGAAAAAATGACAAATAACTACTGGAATCTGGCGGGTAATTTATTGTTTCCATTTTATAAAATTTATTTTCAATTGGAGGATAATTGCTTTACAATGTCGTGTTGGTTTCTGCCGTAAAACAACGTGAATCAGTCACAAGTATATATGTGTCTCCTCCCTCTTGACCCTCCCACGCCATCCCACCCCTCTAGGTTGTCACCAGCACCAGGTTGAGCTCCCTGTTTATGCAGCAACTTCCCAGTAGTGATCTGTTTTCTGTATGGTACTGTGTATGTTTCAGTGCTGCTCTCTCAGTTCATGCCACCCTCTCCTTCCACCCACCCCCCGCTGTGTCCACACGTCTGTTCTCTGTGTCTGCATCTCTATCGGGCAGGTAATTTAAATGAGAGGCAGTCGGAGTGGTAGGAACAGCCTGAGAGAATATAAACTCAAGTGATTCTAGACCCTCTTGTTTTTTTAAGAGAGGCCAGAGCATAGGGTTTCCTTTTTTTAAAAAAAATAAACATTATTTTTGTGGACCAATCTCAGATTTCTTTTTTTTTTTTTTAAGTGCAAAGATGGTACAGAGTTCTCATCTCCTTTGCACCCACTTTCCCCTGCTGTTTTCCATAGGTATGGTACTTGGACTACAGGGGCTTCCCAGGCGGCGCCAGTGGTAAAGAACCCACCTGCCATTGCAGGAGAACTAAGAGATGCCGGTTCAATCCCTGGTCGGGAAGGTCCCCTGGAGGAGGAAGTGGCAACCCACTCCAGTAATCTTGCCTGGAGAATCCCATGGACAGAGAAGCCTGGGTGGGCTGCAGTCCATGGGGTCCCAAAGAGTTGGACACGACTAAAAGTGACTTAACACAATGAACCTGTATTGATGCAGAATTACAAACTACAGTCTATCGTTTATTCCAACTTCTTTGGTCTTAATGTCCTTCTGTTCCAAGGCCACATCCAGGCCCCACATTAAACTGTCATGTCTCTTTAGGCTCCTCCTGACTGTGACAGTTCCTCAGGCTTTCCTTGTTGTTCATGATTTTGACAATTTTGAGGAGTACTGGGCAGGTAGTTTGTGGAATGTCCCTCTATTGGACTTGGTCTGATGTTATTCAGATGACCAGACTGGGTTTATGGTTTTGAGAGAAAGACCCTCGGGGACAAGTGCTTCTAATCACATCTTGTCTGGGGCAGTTGCTATCGATCTAATGTTCTTGATAGTGCCCTTGGCCACCTGGCTGAGAGAGTGTTGGTCAGGTTTCTCCATATAAAGTTACTTCTTTCCCTGCCTTTCCACACTGTGCTCCTAGGAGGGAGGTCACCATGCACAGACCACACTCAAAGACTGAGGATTTATGTTCCATCTCCTTGTGGCATGAAGTATCTACATACATTATTTGGGATTTTTCTGCACCAGGATTTGTCTATTCTCTCTTATTTATTGAGTCAATAATTTATATCTGGACTATAAATTATTATAGACTCCTGGATATAATACTTCTGGAGTGGACTCCTAGATATTTATTTTATACTTCGGGCTGTACTTCAATTAGACTTTATTTTATTGTTCAGATTGTTCCAGCTTGGCCTGTGGGAGCTCTTTCAGTTTGTTCCTCTGTGTCTTTGACATACCCCTATTGTTGACTTTTGTTTGCTTTGCACACTTTCTTATTTTCTGGCATTACAAGATTCCCAGACTCATCTTCTTTTTTTTTTTGGCCCCACTGTGTGGCAGGTGGGATTTTTGTTCCCCCACCAGGGATTGAACCGGTACCCTCTGCATTTGAGGCATAGAGTCCTAACCACTGGATCTTAGGGAAGTCCCAGTCCCAGACTCATCTTGTGTATTTCTTGCCTCAGTCCTAGAATCAACCATTCCTTCATGGAGTCCTAGTTGCTTTTATTGGAGAATAACATTAGAAACCAGTATCTGGCACTAGGAGTGTTCTCCACTGCCACAGTGTTTTTGCTTTTAGACCCTCTCAGCTGAAAGAGCAAGAAAATATATGTGCATATATGCATGTCCATAAATAAATACCTCTGGGTGTAGCCATCTGTGTCTAAATTAAGTTAAACGTGAGTTCATACCGATGTCTTCAACGGTAACCCATCACCACATGGCTCACTCTAGCTTGTTCCCTTATCTGAAAACTCTCATTACAACAGTGAGAAACCACTCACACCACCTGCCATCCGTTGACTTGATTGTTCCATTCTGTGGGCACATATAGAGGCACCAGAATGGATAACCTGTATCCACTTAGGAAACAATTTTATCAGCTGGAGCTCAGTTCTTATGTGCAGCTACTTTTGCCTTTGATTTTACAGACACCACTCATTTGCAGAGTGACTCAGGTCAGCACCTTTTCCCTCATCCCCTTCACTGCAATTGTTTCCTGTATTTATAATATAGTTACATTGTTTACTCACATTCTGCATTCCATTCTGGGTTTCCCCCCACTTCCTAAATGATTCTTTAAATATTTGCACACATTAAAGTTGTGTTGTAAAGTTCAGTAGGTTTCAAATACCTAGTATCATGTATCATAGTATCATACAGACTAGTTTCACCACCCTGAAAGATTCCACGTGCTTCACCAGTTCAACACCCCCTTTTTCCAAGCTCCTGGTGACCATGGATGTTTTTACTCTCTCTATCATTTTGCTTTTCCCCCAAGAATATCATATAATTGAGGTCATACAGTCAGTTTTTTCAGATTGACTTTTTATTCATCAATGTGTATCTCAGTTTCCTCCACGTCTTTTTGTGGCTTGACAACACATTTCTTTTTGTTGCTGGGGAATATTCCATTGTAGGGATAGACCAGAGTTTGTTTATCCATTCACCTATTGAGGGATATCTCGATTGCTTTCAGGATTTGGTGATTATGAGTAAAGCACCTCTAAACATTTGTATGCTGTTTTGTTTTTTTTTTTGTGGCCACAGTTTTCAAATCTGTTGGGTGAATAACTAGGAGTGTAGTTGCTGAATTATGTGGTAAAACTATGTTTACCTTGTAAGAAATGGCCAAAATTTCTTCCAAAGTGGCTGTGCCATTTTATATTCTCTCCAGAGTATAATTTGAATATTTTTTAATTGCAAAAATAAATGTTGGCATCAAATTTAGATTCCCTAGAAATCAAACAAAGAGCCTAGCAGACCAAACAAAACATAAGGGAGCTGTGTCTTCCCTACAGGTAGGCAGGCAATGACCTCTCTAAGCATTAGGTCAACACTGTCCAACAGAAATGTATGTGCTGGTGGAAGTGCTCTGTATCTGCTTTGTCCAGTTTAGTAGGAACTTCCCATGTTCCCATGTTTCCAGTGGCTATTGAGTATTTGAAATGTGGTTAGTGAGATAGAGGAGTTGAATTTTAAATATTAAGTTTAAGTATTTACAGGTGGCTAATGGACGTCTTATTGGGTGGCCCAATTCTGGGCCACCCTAAGGATTTTGGCTCGTACTTGAGTGAGATGGGCTGCTATGAAGGATTTTGTGCAGGGCAGAGGAATGCTCTGACTTAAACACTTTTAAGTAACTTTAGATTCTGTATTGGAGAAGGCAATGGCACCCCACTCCAGTACTCTTGCCTGGAAAATCCCACGGACAGAGGAGCCTGGTGGGCTGCAGTCCATGGGGTCTTGAAGAGTCAGGCATGACTGAGAGACTTCCCTTTCACTTTTCACTTCCATGCATTGGAGAAGGAAATGGCAACCCTCTCCAGTGTTCTTGCCTGGAGAATCTGGAGACGGGGCAGCCTGGTGGGCTGCTGTCTATGGGGTCGCATAGAGTCGGACATGACTGAAGCGACTTAGCAGCAGCAGCAGCAGCAGATTCTGTATTAGGAATAGACGGAAGGAGAGCAAGGGTGGAGGCAGAGAGATCTGTTAGAAAGTTACTGCAATAACCTGGAGCAAGAGATGACAGGGCTGTGGACAAGAGTGATGGCAGTGGGGGAGGAAGAAGTGGCCAGATTTGGGATCTATTTTGAGTTAGGGCTGGTACAAGGTAAATATTTGCCAAACACACACTGTATTTTTGACAAAGGTCATGGAATTTTAGTTCGTTCTTGTTTGCAGTCTCATTTCTCTTAGATCTGCTCTCATTTTCTTTCAGCCAGTGAAATTTCCTGTTCCAGAGGTACCATGTTAAAATCTTACTGGTTTTCTTTCTTCTACCTTAAAGAGAATGATACGATGTCTTATTTTCAAGCTTTCACTGTAAATGTGAGTCTGGAATGAAGGTCATTTTTGATTACCTAATTTAAAAATTATTTTTGATGCATCTACTATGAGCTTGGATAAAGATAGTTTCCAACATGGTCATAGTCTTGGGTCATACATGGGTGGGGAAGAGGGAGGGGTCTGGCAGGGTTTCTGTTGGGGTCATATGTCAGCCTTGCAGGACTTTTAGAAATGAACATTGTCCACTAGCAATAGAATGTGAGCTACATATGGAACACTGCAAAATTTTGTGTTAAAATCTTAACATGTTAAAAAAGATTTTAAAAACAGGTGGAATTAATTTTAATGATATATTTTATTTAATCTGATACATCTAAAATATTATGATTTCAGTAGGTAATCAATATAAAAAGTTATTGAGGAGGGTATGGTAACTCACTCCTATATTCTTGCTTGGAGAATCCCATGGACAGAGGAGCCTGGCAGCCTACAGTCCAAAGAGTCGGACATGACTGAAGCTACTTAGCATGCATGTTCCTAAAAAGTTATTAGCAAAATGTTTTACATTCTCCTCCCTTTGTATGAAGTCTTCCCTTAAAATTAGAGTGTATTTTACACTTACCACCCATCTCAGTTTGGACTAGCTGTGTTGTCAGAGGCTACCAAATTAGACTGCACAGCTCTGAGCATCTGCTGTTCTGTTGAGATTGGGTGGGTGTGGGGAGGGGGAATTAAATTCCTCACTCTCATCATTGATGTCACGAATACTATTGGGGAATGAATTAAAGGCATATTGTATGATGTGACTGATGGGCAGTTGTGTAAAAACAAATGAAAGATTAAAATATACCCCAAATCTACCAAACTCAGACTGGAGTTGTCAGTCTGAGATACATCTAACAGTGTTCTAGAAACCTATACTAAAATAAAATCCTCTTTAGGAAAATCAAGGTATCACCTTTTCCTCCTTTTGACCATCAGTTCAATTCAGTCGCTCAGTCATGTCCGACTCTTTGCGACCATCAGGAAGTGTTAATTTTAGATAAAGTGCTGGAGAGAGACTTGCCCCAAGCGGAGGCTTAGGTGTCTCACCAGCCTTGAATGGTAGGTGCTTTGCCTTAACCTTGTGTTTTCTGGATCTTTCAGCTGAAGCGGGTGTTTGGAAATTGTCTGCCACCCTTTCCACCAAAGTACTATCTTGCGATGACCACATCTATGGCTGATGAGAGAAGGGACCAGTTAGAACAATATTTGCAAAATGGTATGTATTTGGATTTTTTAAAACAGATCTGTGGAAATGTGAAGGTTTATATCTGTCCTCAATGGCTCTTAATATATCTACAGAATTGTGTAACCACCACCGTCACATAATCTGAGAGCATTTTTACCACCCCAAAAGAAATTTTATACCTATTATCAGCCACTTCCTATTTCTCTTCCTTATCAGCCCTTGTCTTTATGCACTAATTTATGCCTTTATAAATTTGCGTGCTCTGGATATTTCACGTAAATGCTGCTACTGCTGCTAAGTCGCTTCAGTCGTGTCCGACTCTGCGACCCCATAGACGGCAGCCCACCAGGCTCCCCCATCCCTGGGATTCTCCAGGCAAGAACACTGGAGTGGGTTGCCATTTCCTTCTCCAGTGCATGAAAGTGAAAATGAAAGTGAAGTCGTTCAGTCGTGTCTGACTCTTAGCGACCCCATGGACTGCAGCCTACCAGGCTCCTCCATCCATGGGATTTTCCAGGCAAGAGTACTGGAATGGGGTGCCATTGCCTTCTCTGTTCACGTAAATGGAATCATACAATATGTGGCCTTTGTATTTGGTATAAAAATGCTTTGTTTAGAGTCACCCCTCCCCCAGCCGCTCTGTGTTGGGTTTGATTGTAGAAGTCAAAGAAATGTCATTTGGATTAAGACCGAACAAAAGGATAAAATGATCTGCTTTTATGTGAAAGCTTTCAGGAGATATCAGAAATGTTTAGTGGCAGCGCTGGAGATGGCAGTTTCATCTCTGGCCTCCCTAGGAGCAGAGCTGAGGCACCAGGGATGGTTGGAGATCTGCTCTGGACCCATGGGGCTAGTGATAGAGTCTTGGCGCATTGCTGGGCTTCTGAAAAGTCCTATATGCACAGCAAGATGAGCTCTCATAAGAGAGGACGGTGGGGAGAAATAGAATCATTGGCATTCAAACAGTTAAAGCTTTAAAAGGGGGAAATGGTATAGACATAAAATGTTTTAAAAATAAAACCTGGCCAAAGAGTTTAAAATGAAAGACATGTTCCCTTCCACTTCAGATTCCCATGCCTTTAAAAGAGAATACTATTATTAATACAAGAGGCTTGTGTATTTCTCAGAAACCATCCTATGTATTCTAGTGTGTGTGTACATCTTTGTTGGTTAAAGACAAATCGAAGCTTACTCTATTCATTTTTCTGTATATGAGTTTTGTTTGAAATTAATTAATTCGCTTATTTTGGCTGCTGTGGGTCTTCATTGCTGCACGTGGGCTTTCTTTAGTGGGGGCTATTGTTCGTTGTGGAGCGTGGGCTTCTCACCACGAGCGGGTCTCTTGTTTCAGAGCACGGGCTTTAGAACACATGGGTTCAGGAGCTGCTGCTCTTGGCTCAGTAGTTGTGGCCCAAGGGCCCAGTGGTTCCACGGCATGTGGAATCCCCACCGGCCAGGGCCTGAACCCATGTCCCCGGTATTGGCAGGCAGACTTCTACTGGCTGCGCCACCAGGGATATCCTGAATCTGAGTTTTTAAAACTTTTTAGTCTGAAAGAATTTCTGACTTACAGTGAAGTTGCAAAATTAATGCAAAAATTTCTGTATATTCTACCCAGATTTCCCAGATGTTAACACTTTACATTTGCTTTATCACTCTCTCTCACTTTCCCATGTCTGTGTTGGTGTTATGAATGTATGCATAATATACATTGTATATAATTTTTGAGACACTTGTTTTGCATATATAAACCACTTTACCGTTAAGTACATCTATGTGTATTTCCTGAGATCAAGGACTTTCTCTTCAGTAATTACAGTGTAGTTATAAAAATCGGGCAATTAACGCTGATATAGTAATGGTATCTAGTATAGAGACTTTATTCAAACATCGCCAACTACCCCACTAATGTCCTTCACTACAAAAGAAAAAAAACTTTTTCTTCTGTATGTTGATTTTGCTCCTCTTAAAATGTTAATCTTACAGATCTTTCTTATTGTTGTTCAGTTGTCAGTAGTGTCCGACTCTTTGCGACCCCACTGACTGCGGCACGCCAGGCTTCCCTATCCATCACCATCTCCCAGAGCTTGCTCAAACTCATGTCAATTGAGTTGGTGATGCCATCCAACCATCTTGTCTTCTGTCCTCCCCTTCTCCTCCTGCCTTCAATCTTTCCCAGCATCAGGGTCTTTTTTAATGAGTCAGCTCTTCACATCAGGTGGCCAAAGTATTGGAGCTTCATCTTCAGCATCAGTCCTTCCAATGAATAAACAGGACTGATTTCCTTTAAGATTGATTGGTTTGATCTCCTTATAGTCCAAGGGATTCTCAAGAGTCTTCTCCAACACTGCAGTTCGAAAGCATCAATTCTTCAACACTCAGCCTTCTTTATGGTCCAGCTCTCATATCCATACATGACTACTGGAAAAACCATAGCTTTGACTAGATGGATCTTTATTGGCAAAGTAATGTCTCTGCTTTTTAATATGCTATCTAGGTTGGTCATAACTTTTCTTCCAAGGAGCAAGCATCTTTTGATTTCGTGGCTGCTGTCACAATCTGCAGTGATTTTGGAGCCCAAGAAAATAAAGTCTGACACTGTTTTCATTGTTTCCCCATCTGTTTGCCTTGAAATGATGGGGCTGTATGCCTTAATCTTAGTTTTTTGAATGTTGAGTTTTAAGCCAGCTTTTTCACTCTCCTCTTTCACTTTCATCAAGAGGCTTTTTAGTTCCTCTTCACTTTCTGCCATAAGGGTGGTGTCATCTGCATATCTGAGGTTATTGATATTTCTCCCGGCAATCTTGATTCCAGCTTGTGTTTCTTCCAGTCCAGAGTTTCTCATGATGTACTCTGCATAGAAGTTAAATAAGCAGGGTGACAATATACAGCCTTGACGTACTCTTTTTCCTATTTGAAACCAGTCTGTTGTTCCATGTTCAGTTCTAACTGTTGCTTCCTGACCTGCATACAGATTTCTCAAGAGGCAGGTCAGGTGGTCTGGTATTCCCATCTCTGTCAGAATTTTCCACAGTTTATTGTGATCCACACAGTCAAAGGCTTTGGCAGTTAATAAAGCAGAAATAGATGTTTTTCTGGAACTCTCTTGCTTTTTCTATGATCCAGCGGATGTTGGCAATTTGATCTCTGGTTCCTCTGCCTTTTCTAAAACCAGCTTGAACATCAGGGAGTTCACGGTTCACGTATTGCTGAAGCCTGGCTTGGAGAATTTTGAGCATTACTTTACTAGCATGTGAGATGAGTGCAATTGTGCGGTAGTTTGAGCATTCTTTGGCATTGCCTTTCTTTGGGATTGGAATGAAAACTGACCTTTTCCAGTCCTGTGGCCACTGCTAAGTTTTCCAAATTTGCTGGCATATTGAGTGCAGCACTTTCACAGCATCATCTTTCAGGATTTGAAATAGCTTAACTGGAATTCCATCACTTCCACTAGCTTTGTTCGTAATGATGCTTTCTAAGACCCACTTGACTTCACATTCCAGGATGTCTGGCTCTAGATGAATGATCACACCATCATGATTATCTGGGTCCTGAAGATCTTTTTTGTATAGTTCTGTGTATTCTTGCCACCTCTTCTTAATATCTTCTGCTTCTGTTAGTTTCATACCATTTCTGTCCTTTATCGAGCCCATCTTTGCATGAAATGTTCCCTTGGTATCTTTAATTTTCTTGAAGAGATCTCTAGTCTTTCCCATTCTGTTCTTTTCCTCTATTTCTTTGCATTGATCGTTGAAGAAGGCTTTCTTATCTCTTCTTGCTATTCTTCGGAACTCTGCATTCAGATGCTTATATCTTTCCTTTTCTACTTTGCTTTTCGCCTCTCTTCTTTTCACAGCTATTTGTAAGGCCTCCCCAGACAGCCATTTTGCTTTTTTGCATTTCTTTTCCATGGGGATGATCTTGATCCCTGTCTCCTGTACAATGTCATGAACCTCATTCCATAGTTCATCAGGCACTCCATCTATCAGATCTAGGCCCTTAAATCTATTTCTCACTTCCACTGTATAATCATAAGGAATTTGGTTTAGGTCATACCTGAATGGTCTAGCGGTTTTCCCTACTTTCTTCAATTTAAGTCTGAATTTGGTGATAAGGAGTTCATGATCTGAGCCACAGTCACTCCTGGTCTTGTTTTTGTTGACTGTATAGAGCTTCTCCACCTTTTGCTGCAAAGAATATAATCAATCTGATTTCAGTGTTGACCATCTGGTGATGTCCATGTGTAGAGTCTTCTCTTGTGTTGTTGGAAGAGGGTGTTTGCTATGACCAGTGCATTTTCTTGGCAAAACTCTTTGCCCTGCTTCATTCCACATTCCAAGGCCAAATTTGCCTGTTACTCCAGGTGTTTCTTGACTTCTTACTTTTGCATTCCAGTCCCCTGTAATGAAAAGGACATCTTTTTTGGGTGTTAGTTCTAAAAGGTCTTGTAGGTCTTCATAGAACCGTTCAACTTCAGCTTCTTCAGCGTTACTGGTTGGGGCATAGACTTGGATTACTGTGATATTGAATGGTTTGCCTTGGAAACGAACAGAGATCATTCTGTCATTTTTGAGATTGCATCCAAATACTGCATTTCGGACTCTTTTGTTGACCATAATGGCTACTCCATTTCTTCTAAGGGATTCCTGCCTGCAGTAGTAGATATAATGGTTATCTGAGTTAAATTCACCCATTCCAGTCCATTTTAGTTCGCTGATTCCTAGAATGTTGACGTTCACTCTTGCCATCTCTTGTTTGACCACTTCCAATTTGCCTAGATTCATGGACCTGACATTTCAGGTTCCTGTGCAATATTGCTCTTTACAGCATCAGACCTTGCTTCCATCACCAGTCACATCCACAGCTGGGTATTGTTTTTGCTTTGGCTCCATCCCTTCATTCTTTCTGGAGTTATTTCTCCACTGATCTCCAGTAGCATGTTGGGCACCTAATGACCTGGGGAGTTCCTCTTTCAGTATCCTATCACTTTGCCTTTTCATACTGTTCGTGGGGTTCTCAAGGCAAGAATACTGAAGTGGTTTGCCATTCCCTTCTCTGTACGGTTGTACAGTAAATACTAATTTATTGAACACTTCTTCAGCAGCATTCCCCATCCCAAGGATCCATGGTATTGATTTTCATGATTAATTCACATACATGCCACATATGGGCTTCCCAGGTAACACTAGTGGTAACGGACCTGCCTGCCAATGCAGGAGACATATGCCACGTGGGTTCGATCCCTGGGTCAGGAAGATCCTCTGGAGAGAGGATTGACAGCCTCCTCCAGAATTCTTGCCTGGAGACTCCCATGAACAGAGGAGCCTGGTAGGCTACAGTTGACAGGGTCACACAGAGTCGAACATGACTGAAGCAACTTAGCAGACATGCCACATATATTCCAGAAAATGAGACAAGAGCTTGCCCCCCACCCCCACCCCCGCACTGAAATTAGCTCTTTAAAAGAGAGGGGAAAAAGGTTTTGCTCTTACAGAGACTCTCTCTCTTAGTTAGTTTATTTTGAAAAACTTGGCATCATTTGGGAAGCACAACCCGAAATGATCTCAGTCAGTGCTAGTCTGGAATGCTGGTGGAAGTGATTTGACAAGATCAGTAAAAGAGCAACAAAAAGAAAGACATTTAATATAGATTTAGAAGGTGGATAGGTTCAGCTCGAGTGTGGGAGAGGAAGATAAGAACTGAGAAAGCTGCAGGGAAGCCCCTCATGTGTGACTGTGGGGTCCTCAGGGGGCAAGTGCTGGCCCCATGTACTCTGGCCACAGCTCTGGGTGTTGGTATCTGGAGCTTTAAATCTAAGGGGGTAAACGTCTTATAAGTACAGAAGAAACTTTAAATCTCTGGCAGCCTTATTATTGCTTTTTTTTTTATAACCTCTTGAGAGCTCCCATTGTGAAAAGAAGTCGTCTCCATCCTTGTTTCTTGGCTGATTTAAAATTTTCAAATGACCAAGAATCTTGCTAAAGTGGGAGTCTAGATCCACAGTTTTAGATCTTATTGCTTCTTCATATCAACTTCATCATTTTTCTAATAGGAGCAGCAAGATGGCTATTGAGTGATGGATGTGCATGAATAAAAAAGGACTCCTGGAAAGAGTGACCTGGGACTGGTGTGATGGGTCCATGTTGTCAGTCCAGGCTGCCTGGAGGAGGAGGGCTTCATAGGTTTTCGTGGATTTGAGAAGTCACAGGCTCCACTGCCTTTAAGGAGGCAGCGGTGCACTGTCAAGGCCTGGAGGGCTCCCTGGAGGACAGAGCAATTTAACAGAACAGTCAACCCAGCCCCGTGCTAACCTGGCTTGCTGTCCCTGTTTTTCAGTGACCATGGACCCAAACATGTTGAGAAGTGATGTCTTCGTTGATTTTTTAAAACTGGTGCAGCTGGTAAGCTTACTTTTCTTGACTAAGGTCATGATTTCACTACGGAACATGTCTCCATGGGTGTGTTTCTGACCATCAGCCCTACAGAGCCTGGATTCAGATAAAATACATTCATTTGGAGGACACAGGAAGATGGTTCCTATTCATATTTTCTTCTTTTGGAGGCTTAGATTCTAGATGGAACATTAAGTGCATAACTTGGCCTTTTGCCCATTTTAATTAAGTTGATACCTTTTATCTGTTGCATAAGCACTGACATCTCAAAACTAGCCATGGAAAAGAGAACTCATTATTATTAAGGGCCCCCATGACCACTCTGGGACCCCGCTTCTGTAGCTGGGACTTCCAAGTTTGCCACAGTGGAGACCTCGGGACAGCTGAAAGAGCCATGCCAGATTATATTTGTGTATTCTCTGCTTAGAACTTTATTGTAAATGAATTATGGAGAAAATGCAATCTCACAGAAGGACAGACAGGAACTCCCTTTCCTTTGTTGGTCTAAAGAACCACTGGCCACTTGCCCCCAGAGGCTGGAGCTTGGCCAAATACAATTATTTAGTACAGGATCCATTTGGGTGGTACACTGGGAACATCTTTATGCCTCCTTGTGCGTTCTTGACTGAACGGAAGAGCTTTGAAAGCACTGAAGTTGTCCCGTGATATGATATTACTGAACTGGTTCCCTGGTTCAGGGAGGAGTGATACCTTGATCAGACTTGTAAAAAACGGGAGCAAAGTGCATTTATTCAGTGGTTCAAGAGTGTTGATAAACTTACTGGTCCACCCAACTGAGAAATGCTGCTGGAGCCTCCCATTGTATGACTGCCCGTACTCTCACATATACTTTATGTTAGGGGTGTGTGTGTGTGTGTGTGTATGTGTGTGTGTGCACACGTGTGTGCGTGTATATACACATACATGTGTATTTTCCTTTTATTTGAAAAGTTTGTTGTTGTGGTGGTGATGGTGGTAACATTCAAACAGCACAAAATAGTACATGATAAAAGTAACCTCAAAGTGGTGGCGAATCTGCCTGCCAATGCAGGAGACACAAGAGACATGGGTTCAATCCCTGGGCTGAGAAGATCCCCTGGAGGAGGAAATGGCAATGCACTCCTGGAAAATTCCATGTGGACAGAGGAGCCTGGTGGGCTACAGTCCAGGGATCACAAAGAGTTGGATGCGACCGAACACACATCCATGCAACCTCACTCCCACCACAGAGACACTTGTTTACAGTTTAACACATGTCCCTTCTACGCATTTTTGTGCAGATACAAGCATTCACGCATATGCATACCCTTTTCTGTCTGCTGAATAAGCACTTACTCTACCCACTTTCTGAACCTTGTTTTTCACAGTTTGCGTCTTGCCAATCGTTCTGTGTGAATGCACAGAGGTACAATCAGCCTTGGTCCTGCCGTCTTTGTGCACATTGTGGTTTTGTTTTCAATGCTTTCTAAAAGTCATTCAGAGGGTGGCAGCATTTTGGAGCTTTGTTTTGAGTGTTTTAGTCCTCTTAGTATTTTTTTTTTTTATCTGTATAACTGCACGGAAGCCTTTTGCCCCAGCTACATTTTGCAGCATCTCTTCTTTCTTCTTGTGATGGAGTTTTCACTTTTGCAGTGGCTTCATTTTTCTCTTCTGTTGCTTCCGTGAATTTGGCCGGCTTCCTTTTATGCTCTTTTGTTTGCTTATCTCCTTGTTGAGGTCTTTATTTGTTCTTTGAGGTCTGAGTTCAGAGAAGTCTTGTTTTGGTGAACACAGTCATCATGTTCATTTCCTTAGTTGCATCATTTTGCCTTTTTTTCTTTTTTAATTGAGATCTTTTTGGACCAGGGAGCAAACCCATGTCTCCCGCATTGGATTCTTTACCACTGAGCCACCAGGGAAGGCCAGTGGCATCATTTTGGGGGCATATATTTTTCACCCACGTTTGGTCACATTTCTTTCCTCCTTTCCTGAGGGATTTTTGCCTCTGGCTCTTCCCAGGAGGCCCTCAATTTTGAAAGAGTTTATGTTCCCAGAGCCAGTTGTTTGCTGACCCACAATGCTGGGAGTTGCCAGAGCTGAGTTGGTGGAATCCGTCTGCTGGATCTTGCCTCTCATTTCTGGGCACTTTCTCACTAACACTGTGCACCAGGGTGGAGTGGCGTGTCTGCCGTGAAGCCCAAACCACATAGTTCCTCTTCTCAAGATCATGGCTTCCACCTTCCTGCTGATGAATCGGCCCCAGGACTGACTTAGTAGTTGGGAGTGCAGGCTTGGAGGGAGAGGCCCAAGATTCATAATTTGGCGGCTGCCCTACTTTCAACTTGCGTGGCTTGAGGCCATTTACTTAGTCTCTTTGTATCTCAATCTCCCCATCTAAGCTCTTCTCTGAGGGTTGTTGGGAGGATGATGTGAGCCAGTACTCCTAAGGCACATAAATGTCACCTGGCTGATGTTGACACCTAGGAGGTCCTCCTGCCATCACCACACCAATCCTTTTGCCTCTTCCCCACCCTGCTGAGAGATTGCTTTGGGCAAAGACGGCAGGCCTGTGCATCTCTCCCCAGATACCTGGTGTCATCAGAGGGGCCCAGACTTGTGCTCCCAGACCCTCCTGGTGCCTCCTGAGGAGCTGTGTTAAGACAGCATCAACGTGGCCTAAGTCCTGCCTGCTGCCCCTTTGTCCCTCTGCTTCCCTCCTCCCTGTACAGGTCCAGTGTTCACCAGGCTCGGCAGCTTCTCTGCAAACCCAGCCTTTCAGGCCTGGGACCATTTTAAACTTCTTCAAAGAGTATTTTCCTTCCACTTGTTTTCTGTTTTCCTCCAAAACAAAATGAGGACAACTCCTGAAGATGTTTATAAAAGAGGCTACAGTATGATTTTGAAAAGGATACTGAGTTTGAGTCAGGAAGGTGGTTCTGTGTTCATCAGGCCCCTACCCTGCCTGCTGCCGTCCTTGACTGTTCATGTTGCTGTTTAGTCCCTTGGTTGCATCTGACTTGGTTGCGTCCAACTCTTTGCTACCCTATGGTCTGTAGCCTGCCAGGCACCTCTGTCCATGGGATTCTCCAGGCAAGGATTCTGGAGTGGGTTACCATGCCCCCCTCCAGGGGCATCTTCCCAACTCAGGGATCAAACTCACATCTCTTAAGTCTCTGGCAGGCAGATTCTTGACCACTAGCGCCACCTGGGAAACCCCATGACAGTTTATAGTGGAACAAATATGTGTTGAATGGTTGCTGGGACTTGATAATGCTCCAGAGGAGAGGGAGGCACCAGGAAATCACACCTAGTCCAGATCATGGAGTTTCTAGTCTTGTTGTGGAGACAGGAAAGTCACCATGTAAGACCATAGATGTAATGAGCCCAGTGACACAGGAATGAGACTGTGATACAGGACTGCCCACTATGGTTCAGGCCTGAGTGCTCTCATATAGGACCGAGTGCTGTGATACAGCGTCACGATGCAGGAGAGGATTAGGGATATGTCGAGATCTCCATCCTCTCAGCCCTGATGAAGCATCTGTGGGCCCACCCACCTCCAGCAGCTCCGTGCCCACTTTCCCTGTGTGCAGTACGAACAGTATTATGTTCTCCATGTGACTTGGTGAGAAAAGGGCTCAGAAGCACTGCCACAGGTGAATGAGTGTCCAAGGGACATGACAGAGGGCACCTTGGTTAATGACCTGAAGAAGGACCTCGAAGTTAGCATCGGGTGATTTCTGGGGTAAGCAGGGAGGTAAGATGATACTCTGGCTTTTTCTTCCCATTCAGGGAAATGCTAGCAAATCACGTTTATATCTGGTGGTCTGGAAGACTCAGGACAGATATTGGCAAAAGGGAAGCAGTAGCCGCTTATTATTGGGGGTGAGGAGCCCATCCCCTGACCACCTTCCAGGGCCAGAGTTATTGCTCAGCAGTGACTAGATGCGGTCCGTGCAGGGGAGACTCGGCCAGCACTGAGTGAGATGGCTCGTGGAGGACTGGTGAGTGCTGGGAGGACTGGGATGAGCACAGGAGATGTGTGGGTCTGCCAGACCATCAGAGGAGCCCAGGGAGCAAGGGTTGGGAAGTTTCCCCACCTCAATATTATACAGACATGCCCCCCTCTGCCGAATATTTTCACAGCCTTTAATAAGTGCTTGGCCTGCCGTTTCCCGGTGGTTATTACCCAATAGTCACACACTCACAGGCCTGGCTCTCCAGGACTTGGCAGGTACATGCACACCTTCCTGTCTCTGGACAAGGACACAATGTGTTAGAAATGTGAATACGTGTGACCATGTAGGAGCCTTCCGAGGAGCCTCTTCCCAGGGGGAGCCTCAGTCATCAGAGGGGGCTGCTTCTACAGGATATTCGATCTGGGCTGGACCCCACACTTTCGGTGCAGTAGCTCATTCACCCTCGCGACTTGTTGAGGGTGGTGCTCTTAGTACCTCTTTTTCAGTTAAGTAATTTGTTCAAGGATACACATCTTAATAAGTGGAAGCCCGGGGAGCCTGGAACCACTGATGTCATGAAGTGTTTCTAGAGCAGTGGCAGCCCCCTCTAGCCCCATCCCTCACCGGGTCCCACTTGTTTTGTATCCAGACCCCTCCTGCCCACCCACTTACCATGCTCCCTGCCTTTGGCCTGCAATTGCCTCTGAGATGAAGGGGTTTTTGAAAGGCAAAACCAGTCTTTAGACTAAGGCCTGTATGTTCCTGGTTCTTAATCTATATAGTGTGAACAGCATGTTTGAGAAGAAAGAGACTAAGAAGGTATTTGTTGTGGCTTTTGTGTACTTGGGGAGTTAGGGGCAATGTATATATTTGGGGAGTGTTGCCCACCATGGGTCTAGGGGCTCTGGGAAGTGACTCTTTCCCCATTTCCTCTTAAGAATGTTTCCTGTTTCCCTTGTAGTGAAATGATTAGGGCTGATTAGTAAGTGTGATGGAAATTTAGAGGCTGGCACATCCAAATATGGATTTTCTGGATAATAAAGATCAGGGTAAGTGCTATGGCTACCAGACATTCTTTAGCCTCAGAGGAGAATATCAATAAAGCCTACTGATGGAGCTTCTTTGAAATATTACACAATTTCTAAGGGTATTAAATTTGATTTGAAAATATGTTAAAATTAAAACATTTTAAATGTTTTAAAATGTGTTAAGGCAGCCCATGTGTCCTCAGTCACTAAGGCGTGTCCAACTTTTTGTGACCCCATGGGCTATAGCCTGCCAGGCTTCTCTGTCCATGGGATTTCCCAGGCAAAAATATTGGAGTGGGTTGCCATTCTCTTCTCCAAAGGCAGCCCATGGTAACAGAGGATTTAGAGGTTTCTTAAAGACAAATGCATTTGGTTTACTAGTGTGAATTGTGTGTTTTAATTCCCCGTCCCCCCTAAATCAAGATGGCTTAGTTAAGTTTTGTTTTTGTACAGTCTGAACCCACCATGTTGGCTTTTTTCCTCTAATTGCATTATTATGTCTTTTATATTTTATAAATTATATACATATATATATATATACACAAGTAAAAGTCAAATATCACAAATAGAGCCAAATGCCTCCTCGATCACAACTCCCAAAATAGAAAGTTTCATCTGTTGTGGATTTGCTTTTATCTCATTAAAGTTTTTCAATTCTATCATTTCTCCTCTTCACCATATTGTCCTAAAATTTTTCATTTTTTAAAACCAAACAAAATGTGCTGATAATTTTAAAAGTAAAATAGTGTTAAAAAGTATCATAATATAACCATCTCCTGCTTTCCAGGGGCAATGGCTTTCAAATCTTTTAGCTTTTTCTTCAGATATTTAAATATCTGGAGATTAATAATATTCATCTCTTTCTCCTGTTCTTCAGTGTGTAGATATTATCTGTTGACTCCCAGTATGAGGGATGAGGGGATTCCCTGGTGGCTCAGACAGTGAAGGATCTGCCCGCAATGAGGGAGACCTGGGTTCAACCGAGGGGTCAGGAAGATCCCCTGGAGGAGGGCATGGCAACCCACACCAGCGTTCTTGCCTGGAGAATCCCATGGACAGAGGAGCCTGGCAAGCCACAGTCCATAGGGTCACAGAGAGCTGAACACGACTGAGTGACTTTTACACACACACATGCACACACACGAGGGATGTGGATTCAGCTTTCTTGTATCACCTTCTTTCATTTCATTCTTCTCCCCAGTTTTATCTCATCATTAAAAACATTAAGTCCCTAGTCAATATGTTGATCTTTATAACAGGTAAATATTTCTTACTACTGAACAAATAATGTTTATGATTATGATTACCTTTACTTTCATGAACAACTTTTGTTTTTCTTAGAGTTAAAAATGACATCATTTTATACTAACACATATATATGGAATTTAGAAAGATGGCAATGATGACCCTGTATGCAGGACAGCAAAAAAGACACAGATGTGTATAGCGGACTTTTGGACTCAGAGGGAGAGGGAAAGGGTGAGATGATTTAGGAGAATGGCATTGAAACATGTATAATATCATGTAAGAATCAAATTGCCAGTCTATATCTGATGCAGGATACGGCACGCTTGGGGCTGGTACACGGGGGTGACCCAGAGAGATGTTGTGGGGAGAAGGGTGGGAGGGGGGTTCATGTTTGGGAATGCATGTACACCCGTGGTGGATTCATGTCAATGTATGGCAAAACCAATACAGAATTGTAAAGTTTAAAAAAAAAAAAAAAAAAAAAGAATGTTTACTTATTAAGATATGAGAAAGACATTTGTCTTCTTTAAAAGTATGTAGTCTATAAAACTTTAAATCACACAGACTACAACCAATAGGAAAGTAAAAAAAAAAAATGATATCATTTAAAAGAGGAAAGAAAAAAGATGCTTAGTTGTTTTTAAACATATGATTGGAGGGTTGCAACTTTGAGCCCCACCCGCTGGCCTCCGGGTGTGAGAGGGGCCGGGGACTGAGTTAATCACTGGTCACGCCTGCATGCTGAAACCTCCATAGAAATCCCTGAACTGTGGGGCTCAGAGAGCTTCTGTGCGGGAAACACGTAGAGGTGCCGCATCCCTTCCATTTAGCTCTTCCTGAGTTGTATCCTTAGTAATAAATGTGTTATAGTAAGAAAAGGGCTTTCCTGAGTCCTATGAGCTATTCTGGGGAATCATCAAACTCCAGTGAGGGGTCATGGGGATCCCAGACTTATAGCGAGTTGATCAGAAGTATGGGAGGCCTGGACTTGCAGTTGGCTTCTGAAGTGGGGGAGGGGCCGTCCTGTGGGACTGGGTCCTTAATCTGTGTGGCGTGTGCTGACTCCAGGTCATCAGTGTCAGAAGTGTTGATGTGAGCGGAGTGGAGAAAAACAGTGCTTTTCTTTTAGTGTCCCTTGAACAGTGTAAGGGCATTAGAGAGTTTTAAGCTAGAGGAGTACATTTTCAGCTTTGCATGAAAAAAAGTATTCTCTGGCTACTGTGGGGAGAGTGCCTTGCAAGGGGGGAAAGAACGGAAGCAAGGTAACCAGTGAGGAGTCCATTGCAGAGGTCAAGGAGGAGAGAATGTATCGGGTGGGACTCAAGGGCAGGTAGTGAAGATGAAAAGAAGCAGATGGATTGAAGAGACTGTCTAAGAGGTGAATATACAAGACTCGGCACTTGATTGGATGTGAGTGTGGAAAACATCTTCCTGAATCTTTTCTGGATCCCTTTATTTCTTACCTGTTGCCACTAAGTCAAATCAAAGGTATGTAATGACCTCCTCATTCCTGTGCTAACAAGAGTGTTTGCAGGGGGTTCCCTCCCGGAGCTGCCATCCTTACTTTAGAGCTGAAGGAATGCAGAGCACAGAGGGGAGGCGCCTGTCCAGATTTCCACAGGGTCCTGCACAGTGAGGGCGGAACTAGGCTTGGGGACCAGGCAGTCTGCTCTGTGGATCGTGCATTTCGTAATCCCACAGTCTAGCCAAGTCCCTTGGTACCTTGTGCATGAGTGACCGCCACCCACTTCTCTCAAGTCTCCTACATCCTTCGGTCTTCCCTCTAGTTCATTTCCACTTACGGTGCCAGACACAGCCTTCCCTAACTCCATTTCCACCCTTCCATGTCCCTGAGCCAGGACCACCGTGACCCGCTTTTGCCTTTTTAATAAAACCCTCAAGTGTCTGATTTTAGGGCCATCTGTGATCTGACCCACTCTACCAGTGCAATCTACTTCCTCACTTTTCTTTTGCAGAAGAATTTAATATGGGCATGCATTTGTATCATTTTAACTGGTTATATAATTTAGCTATCTCATTGGTCTGCAGCATAGTTAGAGTCAAGAGTTGCAATGAAGTAACAGATTAATGGTAGGCTTTCCCTTAATCATATCAAAAGGCAATGGCATCTTTCCATTCATTTTAAGAGTGTTTTTCCTCTGAGGTAAGAGATGTTTGTGAGTCTAGGCCAAATACCTTTAAGAACCCAAGACCTAAGCAGAGGTGTGTACCTGGAAAGGGACTATTTGCAACAGTTGCTCTGGAGAAGCCTCTGACCCTTGACTACTCAGATAAATATGGGGTCTCAGGGGCCCTACTGTTATCAGTTATCATAACTGCAGGGGAACTTGAGAAATCAGACAGAATTCCCCTGGGAAGTTAGAAGTGAAGAAAGTGTGGCTGAGGTTGTATGTGGGGAGCTCAGGGCGCGTGCTGGGGAGGAGGGAAACCAGTGGCCCGGACCTGCTGAGGAGGCGCTTGGAGTGATTCTCAAAAGTTCCCGGGAGGTGGGTTGTCCTAGCACTGGACGCTTAAAGGGAAAAGCTGGCAGATGGTTGGGTCAGCATTTGCTGATGTGGAGGCCAGTACTGAGAGAGGGAAGCCACAGGACTGTTTGAAAAGTGACCAACGTCGTGATTGATAAGTATGCAGATTCACTCAGGCAGATGGACACTTATATGTGGAGGGGCGATATAACTTGGTACCTTACACTGGAATTATGTGGCAACACGATGGTCACATCATTTATCCAGGTGAATGAAGTGGGAGTCGCTGTCGTGTCTGACTCTTTGTGACCCCATGGACAATACAGTCCATGGAATTCTCCAGGCCAGCATACTGGAGTGGGTAGCCTTTCCCTTCTCCAGTGGATCTTCCTGACCCAGGAATCGCACCAAGGTCTCCTGCATTGCAGGCAGATTCTTTACCAGCTGAGCTACCAGGGAAGCCCAATTTATCCAAACTTAGACACTAAAAAAAAAACAAAAACCCCTATGATGATCTTTTATTTTTCAATATTTATGTGTGTATTTTTGGCTGCCCTGGGTCTTTGTTGCTGCACATGGGCTTTCTCTAGTTGCGGCAAGTGAGGGCTACTCTCTAGCTGCAATGTGCGGGCTTCTCATTACAGTGGTTTCTCTTGCTGCAGAGCACGGGATCTAGGCATGCAGGCTTCAGTAGTGGAGGTTCTCTGGCTCTAGAGCACAGGCTCAGTAGTTGTGCTGCATGGGTTTGCCGTGTGACTTGTGGACTCTTCCCAGACTGGGGATCGAATCCATGTCCCCTGCACTGGCAGGCAGATTCTTAACCACTGGACCACCAGGGAAGTCCCCTTAGACACTTAGAAAGGAGAGCTATAATTGTTATGCTTACATTTGTCTGCTCCAGCTGCTGTAATCGGTAGCTTAGAGAACTGAAATTCCAAAAACTGTGAGAAATAAATTTCTTCTTTGTGCACATGTACAGAGAGCAAGCTTTCTGGTGTCTCTTCTTACAAGAAAACTAATCCCATAATGAGGACAGGACCTCACTTAACCCTGCTGCTGCTGCTAAGTCACTTCAGTTGTGTCCAACTCTGTGCGACCCCATAGATGGCAGCCCACCAGGTTTCCCCTTCCCTGGGATTATCCAGGCAAGAACACTGGAGTGGGTTGCCATTTCCTTCTCCAATGTATGAAAGTGAAGTCATTCAGTCATGTCCGACTCATATTGACCCCATGGACTGCAGCCTACCAGGCTCCTCTGTCCTTGGGATTCTCCAGGCAAGCGTACTGGAGTGGGGCACCATTGCCTTCTCCGCAGTTAACCCTAGTCACTTCCTAAAGGCCCCGTCTGTAACAGCATTACACTAGAGGTTAGGGCTCCATATGAATGGGGGTATGGGGCACCAGAGACACAAACATTCACTCCAGAGCAATGCAGGAGCAACCTTCCTGGGCCAGCCAGGAGAAAAGTCCACCCCATTTGAGCCCAGGCCCTGGATCATGCAGAGCTGGCCTTGAGTCCTGCCTCTGCTACCAACTGGCAGTATATCCTAGAGGGGAGTTACTTAACCTTTGTGAACTTTTACTACATCTGAAAAAGGGGGCTTTAAAATTTTTATTTTATTGAATTATAGCTGATTTACAGCATTGTATTAATTTTTGTTGCATATCAAAGTGTCCATCTTCGCATGAAATGTTCCCTTGGTATCTCTAATTTTCTTGAAAAGTTCTCTAGTCTTTCCCTTTCCATTGTTTTCCTCTATTTCTTTGCATTGATCATTGAGGAAGGCTTTCTTATCTCTCCTTGCTATTCTTTGGAACTCTGCATTCAAATGGGTGTATCTTTCCTTTTCTCCTTTGCCTTTCACTTCTCTTCTTTTCTCAGCTATTTGTAAGGCCTCCTCAAACAACCATTTTGCCTCTTTGCATTTCTTTTTCTTGGAGATGGTCTTGATCCCTGCCTCCTGTACGCTGTCATGAACCTCTGTCCATAGTTCTTCAGGCACTCTGTAAGATCTAATCACTTGAATCTATTTCTCACTTCCACTGTATAATCGTAACAGATTTTATTTAGGTCGTACCTGAATGGTCTAGTGCTTTTCCCTACCTTCTTCAATTTAAGTCTGAATTTGGCAATAAGGAGTTCATGACCTGAGCCACAGTCAGCTCCTGGTCTTGTTTTTGCTGACTGTATAGAGCTTCTCCATCTTTGGCTGCAAAGAATATAATCAACTTGATTTCAGTATTGACCATCTGGTGATGTCCACGTGTAGAGTCGTCTCTTGCATTATTGGAAGAGGGTGTTTGCTATGACCAGTGCATTCTCTTGGCAAAACTGTTAGCATTTGCCCTGCTTCATTTTGCACTCCAAGGCCAAACTTGCCTGTTACACAGAGATCATTCTGTGGTTTTTGAGATTGCACCCAAGTACTGCATTTTGGACACTTTTGTTGACTATGAGGGCTACTCCATTTCTTCTAAGGGATTCTTGCCCACAGTAGTAGATATAATGGTCATCTGAATTAAATTCGCCCATTCCAGTCCATTTTAGTTCACTGATTCCTAAAATGTCAATGTTCACTCTTGCCATCTCCTGTTTGACCAATTCCAATTTGCCTTGATTCATGGACCTAACATCCCAGGTTCCTATGCAATATTGCTTTTACAGCATCAGACTTTACTTTCTTCACCAGTCACATCCACAGCTGGGCGTTGTTTTTGCTTGGGCTCTGTCTCTTCATTCTTTCTGAGATTTCTCCACTCTTCTCCAGTAGCATATTGGGCACCTACTTACCTGGGGAGTTCATCTTTCGGTGTCCTATCTTTTGCCTTTTCATACTGTTCATGGGGTTCTCAAGGCAAAAAAGGGGAACATTTCATGCAAAGATGGGCACAAGAAAAGACAGAAAGATATTAACAGAAGCAGAAGATATTAAGAAGAGGTGGCAAGAATACCAGAAGAACTATACAAAAAAGATCTTCATCACCCAGATAATCACGATGGTATGATCACTCACCTAGAGCCAGACATCCTGGAATGCGAAGCCAAGTGGGCCTTAGGAAGCATCACTATGAACTGTGATGTAGAGGTAATGAAATTCCAGTTGAGCTATTTCAAATCCTAAAAGATGATGCTGTGAAAGTGCTGCATTCAATATGCCAGCAAATTTGGAAAACTCAGCAGTGGCCACAGGGCTGAAAAAGGTCAGTTGTTTTCATTCCAACCCTAAAGAAAGGCAATGCCAAAAAATGTCCAAACTACTGTACAATTGCACTCATCTCACACACTAGCAAAGTAATAGTCAAAATTCTCCAAGCCAGGCTTCAACAGTACGTGAACTGTGAACTTTCAGATGTTCATGCTGGATTTAGAAAAGCCAGAGGAACCAGAGATCAAATTGCCAACATCTGCTGGATCATAGGAAAAGCAAGAGAATTCCAGAAAAACATCTACTTCTGCTTTATTGACTACACCAAAGATTTTGACTGCGTGGATCACAACAAACTGTGGAAAATACTTAAAGAGATGGGAATACTAGACCACCTGACTTGCCTCCTGAGAAATCTGCATGCAGGTCAAGAAGCAACAGTACAAACCAGACATGGAACAACAGACTGTTTCCAAATTGGGAAAGGAGTACATCAAGGCTGTATATCATCACCCTGCTTATTTAACTTATATGCAGAGTACATCATGCGAAATGCTGGGCTGGATGAAGTATAAGCTGGAATCAAGATTGCCAGGAGAAATATCAACAACCTTAGATATGCAGATGACACCACCGTTATGGCAGAAAGTGAAGAGGAACAAAAGAGCCTCTTGATGAAAGTGAGAGGAGAGTAAAAAAGCTGGCTTAAAACTCAACATTAAGAAAGCTAAGATCAAGGCATCTGGTCCCATCACTTCATGCAAATAGGTAGGGAAACAATGAAAGTAGTGACAAACTATTTTCTTGGGTTCCAAAATCACTGCAGATGGTGACTGCAGCCATGAAATTAAGATGCTTGCTCCTTGGAAGAAAAGCTATGACCAACCTAGACAGCACATTAAAAAGCAGAGACATTACTTTGCCGACAATGGTCCATTTAGTGAAAGCTATGGTTTTTCCAGTGGTCATGTATGGATATGAGAGTTGGACTATAGAGAAAGCTGAGCATTGAAGAATTGATGCTTTTGAACTGTGGTGTTGGAGAAGACTCTTGAGAGTCCTTGGACAGCAAGATCAAACCAGTCAATCCTAAAGGTAATCAGTCCTGAATATTTATTGGAAGGACTGATGCTGAAGCTGAAACTCCAATACTGATGTGAAGAACTGACCCATTGGAAAAGACCGTGATGCTGGGAAAGATTGAAGGCAGGAGGAGAAGGGGACAAGAGAGGATGAGATGATTGGATGGCATCACCGACTCGATGGACATGAGTTTGAGCAAGTTCCGGGAGCTGGTGATGGACAGGGAAACCTGGCGTGCTGCAGTCCAGGGGGTTGCAAAGAGTGGGATATGACTGAATGACTGAAGTAGACTAGATAGCAAAGTGACTCAGTTATGCATATATATATCTTTTTCATATTCTTCTCCATTATGGTTTATTACAGAATAGTGAGTATAGTTCCTTGTGCTATACAGTAGGACATTGCTGTTTACCCATTCTCCATTTCCTGCTAGTCCCAAACTCCTAATTCTTCCTTCTCCCTTCTTTCTGTTACCCTCTCCCTTGGCAACCACATGTCTGTGAGTCTGTTTCTGTTTCATAGATATGTTCATTTGTGTTGTATTTTAGATTCCACATGTAAGTGATATCCTATAGTATTTGTCTTTCTCTGTGTGACTTATGTCTCTTTTTATAATCTCCAGGTTCTTCTATGTTGCTGCAAATGGCATTATTTCATTCCTTTTATGGCTAAGTAGTGTTCCATTGTATATATGTACCATATGTTTATCCATTCATCTGTTGATGAACATTTAGGTTGCTTCCATGTCTTGGCTATTGTAGGTAGTGCTGCAGTGAATATAATGGTATAAGTATCTCTAAAAAGGGGGCTTAATAAGTGAATATTCCTCATGGAATTGTATGAGAATTGTATTAACTACTAAATCTGAAGCAGCACAGAGCACAGTTATCAATATTGTGATCTAACAATAGATTTATATGTAATAAATACACAGATATTATATTCACTCATAAATAAGATGCTATCTCTGCATGTTGACTGTATATATAAATATAACACATTCACAAACACACTGTTTTGTGGACCAACCCTTTGAATTTGGAAAACAGCAGCCTTTCTCTTCTAAAGTATTCAAGTTCAGAATCATAGTCATTTAGTGATTGTAAGCAGGTGGGCTCAGGATGGGGGTGGTTAAAATTTAACCATTATTCAAGGCTTGCCCTTGGATAATAAAATTGGGAGAAAATAAGCCTGTCACTAAGGTGATGGGCCTTTTGAGGTACCTGGCAGTGTGGTTGGGCTTCCCTGGAGGCTCAGCTGATGAAGAACCCACCTGCCTGTGCAGGAGACATAAGAGACCGGTTCAGTCCCTGGGTTGGGAAGATCCCCTGGAGGAGGAAACAACAACCCACTCCAGTATTCTGGCCTGGGAAATCCCATGGACAGAGGAGCCTGGCAGGCTACAGTCCTTGGGGTCACAAGATTCCCCTGTTCCCTACAAAGCCTGGTGCCTAATCCACTGTGTCTGTGAACTGCAGGGGGTGGTCAGGAAGACTAAGGAAGGGAAGGGGCTGCCTGTTGAGGGGAAGGGGTCTCAGCGGTCAGCTGACCTGAGCCCCAACCCCATGATCCCCAAGAATCTGCTGATCGGTCATTTGGATCTTCCTTTCCCCAAACTGATTCCAGGAAGGAGGTGACCTGGCTGGAAATTTTCTGGTCACTCAAAAGAGGTACCTCCTCTCGCCTTCCCCCTCCCACCTCCATCTCCACCCACTGTATTGCTAACTACTAATATTCTGGCTTATATAGTAGGCTCAGAACACAGAAGATGATTTGAGTGGCTCTTTTCTCAGTTCTTCCACGGATGTCACATCACTGGTGCCATTCTAAATGCCTAGAAGGGAAGTGAACGTATCGCACACAATGGCTGTGTGAGTCCATGGTGGAACCTGGGATGAGAAGGGCTGTGACCAGGATCAGCCTCCCAGAGAGGAAGCAGTTCTGTGAACTGACAGAAACCCGTTTGGGAGGTGCTGAGAACAGCCACCCCCAGACACAGCTGCACTGGGAGGCCTGTGTGGTCAGCCACTGACCCTTGTCCCTGCCTTGCCCGAGGTCCCTCTTGCTGAGCACCAACCTCAGCGTCACACTTCCCTCAGCTCTGATGGGCTTCCCATGTCACTGGCATGTCTCTGACCTTCTAGAACACTCTATCTGAGAGGTTCACAGGTCCCTGGATTCCCAGTCACCTCTGGCACACACAGGTCCCCTGAAGAAGGCTGGAATGCGTGTATGCAGGCACGGCTGCGCTGAGCTGGGGTGTGGCCCCTCAGCTGGTGCCATTCAACCAGATGGAGACTTGATTCCCCACACGGGCCTCATGATTTGCAACTTCAGAGTTTTGTTTAGCAGGAGCTTAAATTACCACCTATCACAAACTTGTAGGGATGCCTGAAAATATTCAAAATGAGAGTTAAAATCTGGGATGACCAAGAGTCATGTGGATGATTTTTATCAAAAGGTTTTTTCCTAAAATGGATGCCTTGTTTATCTGGAAATTATTCAAGTTGTACGTCATTGCTTTGACTGGACTCCTCTCCACCCCCTCTTCACTCCCACCTCACCCCCTTAAACCAATCCCCTCAGTCTCTGCACTCGGCACACACTGTGTGCCCTGAGGGCCCAGAGAGGGAGCCGACTGCCCCCCACAGAAGGGTGCCGAAGCTTATTGTGCTTCCTTCTACTTACAGGACACATTCAGCATCGCCACCAAGAAAGCGTCTCTGGATATATTTCTGCCTGATGGAAGGAGCATTAAAGTCGAAATTCTAACATCAGATACTGCCGAAAGAGTCCTGGAGGTAAATTCAATTTAAGTTCCATCCCCAGACCTGAATTTAGGAATCATTCTGTTTGAAGGCAGGGACAGTTACCTTCTGGAAGCTTCCTGCCTGTCATTTTATTCTGGATGACTCGTTTGTAGAGACAAGAGACTGATGGAGAAATTATCTGAGCGACTGATGGAGGACTCTCAGCTACAACCAATCTCTGGGATCTCTTCGGTTCTCCCCACTGCCCATGGGCTGGTGTTGGTTCCCTGGAACTCAGCCAGGGATGTGCCTCCTGCAAAAACTCAAAGTCCTTTATTATGGGATGTCCATGGTTGGGAGCAGGATGGAGGATGGAGCCCAGATGAGCCTATCCAGGGAGACTGATGTCAGGTTCTGGCAGAGATTGACAGTGGGGTTATCAAAGCCAGAAAGACTGCTCTCTTCTCTGATGCAGGGAAAACCCCTGAAACCAATGCCCAGCATTTCTAATCATGGGTCCACAGGGCCAGCCCCGTGTTCCACTCAGTTCTCTAAGGACCCAGAGGATGGGACCCAGAAAGCATTCTTCCTTCTCCAGATGCAGCCATAACTAACCTGGCCCCTGTGGTCTCTCCTCCCTCAACTGGGCTGTGGAGAGGCCTCCCGGGTTGGCTCCCAGGTCCCTCTCCTATGGAGGGTTTTAATTTGTCAACTTAAATAGGAAGGTAAAATCAGGCATCTCAAGATTGTCAAGAAGATGCATGTAATCGGGAAATAGCAGAGGAATTGGCAATTGGGGACATACAAACTGGAGAGGTTGCTGGCGTGTCCGCTGAGGGCTTGGAAGAGACTGTATTTCCAGGCTGGGAACGTAAAGAGGGAGAGTTCAGTTAAAGACTGCTGAAACCAAAACAAACAGAGACCGGATTTGAAAATTCCCTGAGTAGACAGAACCAGTCCAGTCACACAAACAAAGCTCCATTCCACTTGTTTCATGAGACCAGCCTGACCTGGGTCATATCATGTTTGGATCTCTGGAAACCATGAGCAAAATTTCCCAAGGTTAATGTGAGGCAACCCTGGACCAGCTCCCTAGCATTTAAAAATAATTCCAATATTATCAGTTTTCTGTGAATCAAGCATTTGTGAGAAATCAGCCTCTCAGTCCTTAGGGCTTGTCTTTTTGAGGGCACACTTGTGGGGTTTTCCATTTTATATCCTCCAGTTGCATTTTAGATTGCAGTGCTTTCACCAATTCTAACCTTCCAGAGAAACATTCAATGGAGAATAAGAAGTTATGAACAGGAGGGGGTCAGAAAGTTTCTAGGACCTTTCCAAGGACGGGAATTCCCTGTGCTGAAGTCCTGGTGTCTGCTGGCTTCTGAGCTGGTGCTCCCTGCTGGGCTCCCAGACCTTGAGCCTGCCTTGCCCTGAGACCCTGGGTGGTGCTTCCTGTTGCATCCTGGCTCCCCTTCCCAGCTTGGAGATTTGAGCTCACCTGCCCCCGTTTGTTTGCACCCTCAGATTAGGAAATACCCCTTCTCTAGGTCTTGCTCTGCTCAAGAATGATAATTTTATAACTTTCTTCCTAACTGAAGTCACCACATACAGCCTTTTCTTGGCTGCTGGATTGTGACCCGTTTGCAAGGTATCAGCAGCCACCTAGCTGCTGAAGCCATTTGTTGAGAAGTTACTATGGTTCCTCCTCCACCTCCTCCTTAGCCCCCCAAATCCTACTTCCACTACATCCCATCTCTCTGCTATTCATTCACCCTCCCTGTTTCCTCCTTTCCATCCCCATGCCCCTAGCAACCCCCCAAACTAGTTTCCCTGCTTCCAGTCTGGCTCCTCTGTACTGATTACTAGAATGATCTTTCTAAAATGCATCAAGGGCTCTTGATGTTGAACACTTGAGGGGTTTTATACCGAGAGACCCCAGAACACAAATCACAGGTCCCTAAATTGCCCTCCCAGGACGAACAAAGTGGGAGACAGACACACAACAGAAGAAGACAGTGATAGTTGGCGTAGGGAACACAGACTCAGAGAAAGACAGGGATGTAGCTGCAGGTGTAAGCTAATTTGCAGGTGGTTGGACCTGTAGAGACCCGGAGAGCAGCCACCCTGCCTGAAGACACCATTATTGACATGTTTTTCACACACTGGGCTCACTGGCCAAATTAGACATAACTGCAGCTGGAGTCGGCTGCTGCTGGGAATATGGGGTCTCCTATCTTCTGGGGTTACGTCAAGTCCCAGGTTCAAATTACAGAGCTGCCCCGTCCTAGCTGTTTGAGTCTGGGTGAGTTATTTAATTTTTTGAGTTGATGTCTAAGTAATTATAGGAATAGCTTGTGATCCGTCAGCAGTGGCGGTTACCGTTCTTCCTCAGTGTTGGTATTGGTACTGATATTAGGGGGAGTGCTGAATAAATATTGAGTAGGGCAGGAAGTCTGGAGGGCTTCCCTTGTAGCTCAGATGGTAAACAGTCTGTCTGCAATGCCAGAGACCTGGGTTCACTTCCTGGGTCGGGAAGATCCCCTGGAGAAGGAAATGGCTACCCACTCCAGTATTCTTGCCTGGAAAATCCCGTGGACAGAGGAGCCTGGCACGCTACAGTCCACGGGGTCGCAAGAGTCGGACACGACTGAGCGACTAAGCACACACACAGGGCAGTAAGCCTGGGGTTCCACGACGCCACCTGTCTTGGCCAGTTTCCCTTTGTAACTAATAGCATAAGTTGAATGAGGTACTTTAACCTCAGAAAAATGAACTTCCTTTCTTCCATCACATGGCTGGTGAGAAATTCAAACCCACGGAGTGGACATCCTTGGCACTGGAAGTAAAACAAAGTAAAGGAGTTTCCCTGAAAGGTAAAGCGAACACTTGTGCTGTGTTGTGCTTAGTCACTCGGTCACGTCTGACTCTTTGCGACCCCACAGACAGAGGAGCCTGCCAGGCGATTCTCCAGGTAAGAATACTGGAGTCGGTTGCCACGCCCTCCTCCAGGGGATCTTCCCAACCCAGGGATCAAACCCAGGTCTCCCACATTGCACGCAGATTCTTTACCATCTGAGCCACCAGAGAAGTCCAAAAGCAAACACTTGGCCAGGCACTGGTGTGAATTCTCTTCCAGGGAAATTCCATAGCTGGTATAAAATGAAATTTGCATTTTGTAATTAAAAAGTATCATCCGTATCTTTTCAAGCATACTTGTTACCACTCCCACTTCACCACTCTCATTTCACTTCTCCAGCTATCCTGCTGGGTTCTTTTAAGGACCAGCAACAAAGTAAAATCTCTTTTTTTATTTTGTATGCATTTGTGCTAATGTAGTTGTACTAGTGGTATTTGAGTTTTGAAGCATCATTAACTTTTGCTAAGAAGGAAATACTATGGTGTCTCTTTTTGTGTTGATTTCTCCTCTTGAAAGAAGGTGTTTATCTATGTCTTTATAAACTGTAGGAAGCATCTCTGTCCTCTTTCTTCTCACTCCACTATCTTCCTTGGCATGTAAGCTTGCTGTTTTCACTGAATGAGTCAGAGAAGAGAGGAATCTAATTTGAGTGGATGTGGG
The DNA here is from genome assembly GCF_014754425.2 of Oryx dammah. Taxonomy (NCBI): domain Eukaryota; kingdom Metazoa; phylum Chordata; class Mammalia; order Artiodactyla; family Bovidae; genus Oryx; species Oryx dammah. The sequence goes on from NW_024070203.1 coordinate 75,413,910, forward strand.
TCATATTTACTTTAGGAAAGGATGACTTTGCAATCTATTACTACTGGTACACACTCAGCCCCACACACAGAGGTGCCCTGTGGTTTGGTTTGGACTTTTTGTTTGTTTGCTTATTTTTGCAAGGGCCTAGGGAAAAGAGTAAGGTAGAAAGAAGGAAATTGGGGATAAACAATGAGTAAAAGCTGTGAAAAGTTCCCAAGCTCATCTTTATTTTCAGAGCTATATTAAGAACACTCACTCATACCATCCACCTCTTTAGACTGTCTCTTAAGGTAATTTACATACCTCAGACAGGAAAAGTACCACTTTGAGTCTAGGATTTATACAACTGCCACCTTGAGAACTTGGAGCCCTGGTTAAAAGGTCAGCTCATGAACAGAGCTATATAGGAGGACCCTCACATGTTGCAGAGGTAGTCCAGCGAATTCAGACTAGGTGTGCAAAGAAATTACCCAGGAATCCCCCCTTAAAGAGGGGTGGGCTGGCTAAGTGGAGAGGGAAAGGGCCAATGGAATAGGAATGTTCCTGGTGAGGGAGGGTGAATGGACGTGAAATGTTACAAGGATAGGGCCTCATGACCAGTGGATACAAATGAAATCATCTGTGTTGAAATGAAAACTGTTTGAGGTAAAGATCAAAGAGGAATATGAAATGAAGGCAGCCTGTGCCCAGGATCAGCGGTTTCACTGAGCAAAAGCCACATGAGTTAGACTTGACCATCACAGCAGACAGCAGAGAGAAGGAAGCCTGGGGTATCACAGGTGGACATTATCCTGTATACTTTCATATGCCAGCCAAGTGGTGGGGAACATCCCTTTTCCCAGGATCTGGTAATCCAGCCCCTGGGGCAGGCAAGTTGGACAAATGATCGTGGTGAATGGCTACTGCCCCCAGGGGACAATAAAGACCAAAACCATCTGGGAAGACACGCCCGCATGTGAGATGGGACAAACCAGTCTCATCTGGGACCAGTTCATGTCCACTGCAGGGGGACCAATTTTTATTTTCTTTACTGTAATTTTTTTTTTTTTAATTTCTAAATTTTCTAAAATGAGTTTGAACCATTTTTAGATTCGGGAAAGAGTTCTCTTAGTGTCTACTGCCCCCTTAAAGCTCTTTTTTATTGGCATTTACAGGTGGCCAATCCTAACTTTTCCCTTTTTCTTGTCTTTGGTTAAAGGTGGTGTCACACAACATTGGACTGTGTCAGGAGCTGCTGGGCTACTTCGGCCTATTTCTCATTCAGTTTTGCAAAGAGGGCAGGCTGTCTGGTAAGAAGGACAGAAGGAGGTGCAGGCAGCCTGAGATGGTGTGGGCTGATGTGGGCAAGCGCTCAGCCAGGAGACAAAGGATTGCCACTGAGGGGCCGGTTACACTCCCCTCAAGAGGAGCTCCCCAGTATGCGGTCCCTACTATGACTCTTGGCTCCTGGACTGGACATCTGTGTGGGGGGTTGAGGTTGTGCCTTTGGGCTTCCCTGGTGGCTCAGACGGTAGAGAATCTGCCTGCAGTGCAGGGGACCTGGGTTTGATTCCTGGGTCAGGAAGATCCCCTGGAGAAGGCAATGGCAACCCACTCTAGTATTCTTGCCTGGAGAATCCCATGGACAGAGGAGTCTGATGGGCTCCAGTCCATGGTGTCGCAGAGAGCTGGACATGACTGAAGGACTAACACTTTCACTTTCACTGTGCCTTGGAGCTGGGGGTGAGCCGGGGGTGAGCAGCTCCAGAGAGGCAGTGCAGTCAGGAGCAAGACGTCAGTTCTTTCCAGTAACTACACTTCTTCTGGGAGCTCTTGACCCCAGTCCTGCTGTCTAGGCGCGCCTTCATCTCTACCCTGGCTGCTGGCCACCAGCCATGCCACAGCCCCCTTGTGCTGGAGTGCTGGACTCTGGGCATCAGCAGATCCCATCAGACCAGCATGTCTCCTTGTTAAGGAATGTTTGCTTTAAAGTTTGGATGGTATAACTCAGTTCTTAGATCCTTTAAAACACTATACTTGCAGTGAGATAGTGACCGATGACATTATGTTTCATATCAGTCAGTTCAGGTGCTCAGTCTTTGCGACCCCATGGACTGCAGCATGCCAGGCTTCCCTGTCTGTCACCAACTCCCAGAGTTTACTCAAACTCACGGCCATCTCATCGGTGATGCCATCCAACCCTCTCGTCCTCTGTCATCCCCTCCTCCCGTCTTCAGTCTTTGCCAGCATCAGGGTCTTTTCCCAGACGTTTTGCTTTTCTTTGCAGTGCATTTTTAGAAATTACAAGTTGTTGTTGTTGTTGTGAAATGGTATGTTACCTCTGAGTAGTTTACATATGTTCCCAGGTGCTTTGGGGAGGTGATTTGGAGGTGGAAGTTAAGAAAACCTCTTAACTTGGCCACCAGGAGCTGTGGTATGCTGGTGAAGGCATTGGATCTGTGTGGACCTCAGTTTCTTCATCCATATCACAATGAAAATGTCTCCTACTCAAAGCACTGGTCCTTTTTTTTTTTTTAATACCTGTGAAGTTTTTTTTTTTTTAATTTATTTATTAGCTGCACTGAATCTTCGTTGCTGCACGGACTTTTCTCTAGTTCTGGCGAGCAGAGGCTACCCTGTAGCTGTGATGTACGGACTTACTGTGGTGGGGCCTCTTGTTGGTGAGCACAGGCTCCAGGGCAAGTGGGCTTCAGTAGCTGTGGCGGGAGAGCTCAGTAGTTGCAGTTCCCAGGCTCCTGAGCACAGGCTCAATAGTTGTAGCGCACAGGCTTAGTTGCTTTGTTTGCAGCATGTGGGATCTTCCTGGATCAGGATTCGAACCCGTGTGTCCTGCACTGGCAGGCAGATTCTTAACCACTGAGCCACCAGGGAAGCCCAAGGCACTGGTCTTTTATGAGGATCAAAGGGTACTCATTTTTTGAATGAATTTTAGAAAGTTAAAAATTGTATACAAATGCAAGAGAATATTATTAATGTGATTTTATTCCTTCCAATATTAATGCTCTATTTTATCACTTTAAAGCACTGTATGTAAACACTGTGTGTAAATATGTATGTACTTCAACCAGGAAGACTCTTTCTTCTTTCTCTAGTTGTGAAAAAATTGGCAGACTTTGAACTCCCATATGTTAGCCTTCGAAGTTCTGAAGTGGAAAACTGCAAGATTGGACTCAGGAAGTGGTGAGTAAGCATTTATTATGACAGAGTGTTTCGGGATATCTTAGCTTTGCTAATAAGAACTTGTCTGAATCTCACCACATCCGGCTTATGGTCTAACAGCTGGACAGAGCTCAGGGGCTTGGGGAAGGTCAAGAGGAAAGCAGTGAAGGAGGGTGGGGCGAGGAAATGAACCAGAATATTTGTCCTAAAGAATAGGCTGTTGAGGATGACTTTCACTGGCTCAGATTAAAAACCTGAAGGATATTATCATAAGGATGGCAACCATGAAGATTAGGCTAGGGGTAGGGGGAGTGGGGACTGAAGCAGGTAATGGCAAGGAATTGCAAGGGTTTGCTTTGGAATATATGACTGACGATTTAATTGAATGAGTTTATTGATGATTACAAGCAAGTCTGATTTATCTGTTGAACTGTGGTATTTTCTGAAGGCAAAGAGTGGACTCAGCCAATTTGCAGTGAACTTGAACTCTATGTATTCAGCTTATCTTCCTAATGGATTCCAATTATACATGTTTATTTACCAGAGCCAGACATATTTTCCTAGATTGAGAAGATGAAATCTAGGGGGAAAAAATCTGCTGTATTTTTGCAGAAAACACTTTTATTTCCCCCAGACACAAGGGATCCTATGGAGAACAAGTGAACAAAATAACATCGAGAAGCAGGACACTCTCCATTGGCATGGGGGGTGGATTAGTCTGTATTTCCCAGTGTATATCACTGTGGCTGTATTGGATTGCTTCTTTGGTTTACTCTCTCCTGTCCCAGTTATTTTGTAATCTGAACACAGAAGCTCTAAAGAAAGGCATTTGAAATCAAGGAATAGTAATAATCTTATCCTTGTGGTGCCTTGTTAGAGCTCCAGGCTGTGGCTTCAAATTTTGGAAAGGGATTCCCAGCAAGGCTAAAAGTTCATGTACTACTATTCTAAAGTATTCTGAGAAATAGTTGCAATATGTGACAGAGAGCCCTGAGAAGGCAAAAAGGATGCAGTTTTGTCTGAGATTAACAGGTGGCTAAGCACAGTTGTTCCTGGGATCTAAATATGTGTGTCTCGGGGTTTAGCTCAATAACTCTAGCCATGTTATTGAAGCTCTCTAAGTCTCAATTTCTTTATCTGTAAAATGAGAATATTAATGATAGAGTCTATCTCAGGAATAGATAGTGCGAGTTAAATGGAGTAATTCTATGTGCTCAATAAGTTTTGGTCATGTTTTTTATTGTTATAGTGATAATAATCATGATGAAAATGGTAATTAAAAAACAAACCCCCTGGATTAGACTGTTTTGTCCACGAACTCTCTAAGAGATGAGTATTCTGTCCCTCATCTTAAACTTGAATTAGAAATTGGGCTTTGCCTGTGTCTACATCAAATAGATAAATTCCAGATCATAAGTGCAAGATAAAATGTCTACCCCATCACCAGCCTGCATTTCAGATCCAGGCAGATTGCCTTTGCTCATGGGGACCGAGAGGAAAGGAGGGCCTACTTCAGCTCTTAGAGCTGAGGACGAGGTTACTGGAAGGGGCGAGTCTGGGGGTATGATCCTGCAGGTCCTGGCCCTCTGTCCTGAGGGAGCCCTCACTAGGTAGGAGCAGAGAGGCTAGGTCGACTACCACTCGCTGTGGAATCCCCAGCAGGTGAGGCCTGGCGATGAGACCAAGTCGAGTTTTAGGGATTTTTCTGTCAATTCCCTGATGCTTCTTGCCAAAGATGGTATAGTTCCTTCCAGACCAGAGGGTAGCCTGCCCTGGCCTCTCAGAGCTCCGGTCTAGGGTGAGTCTGGGGGCTCTCCATCTCTGGTGTAACAGTTGTTATCTCTGCCACAAAGGGCGCCTGGGGTGCAGGGATGAAATAGCTAAATGGAATATACATAGGAATGCTTCAGTTGCTTCTCCCCAGCCACTAGAATGAAGTTGATCTTCAAGCATCTGTATTTTCATCCTTTTCCTGGTCTATGACAATCCCATCATCTTCTCCCCCTCCTCTGCTGAGCTCTGTGATTCTGTGCACTCTGCTTTCAGACTGGTGATAGACCAACCCTGGCATACCCTCTCCTGACGGTTTCGGTCCAGTCTTGGCTGGCTACTGCATTCACATAGTATGTGTAACTTCACTTCATCCTGGCAATCCTGGATCTGCTAGACAAACATGAAGCTCTGCTATTTGCAAGTCCCTTTGCCAAGGTCCAGAGGGGCAAGGGGTCTGAATAGGAGCCAGCCCCTGGCCTCAGGGATCTTCATACCTGGTGTAATATCAGCTTGATCAGAGCAGAGATCAGGGTAAATTCAGGGAGCTGAGGAAGCCCAGGGGATGGGTTGCTAACACAGCCTTGGGGAGTAGGGGCCAGAAGAGGAGACACGAGGGTGAGGCTTGTGGGAGAGGTCGATAAGTCCAGGAAGAAGGCAGGTGAGGGGAGTGGTCTTTTGAATGGAGAGAGAAGAGAGAAGACAAGGTTGGAATGTATAGAGTGTGGGCCATGGGAGAGAGGTCAGAGATAGAATTGGGAATGAAAGCAGGATCTCCTATGAAGGGCCTTGGGAGTCAACAGGATAAATGCTCTCACCCCTGGGACTATGAGCATCTGAAAGGTTCCTTGGGAAAGACTACTCTGGTTCGAATGCGGAGCGTGGGACTAAGGGACACAACTAAGTGGAGCGTGGGACTGAGGGACACAACTGAGGCTGACTGTCTGGTGAGGAGGTCACCTGAGCAGCTCAGGCAAGAGGTGAGGGGGCCTGGGCATAGCACAGTGATACGGATGTGGGTACAGGGCAGATGGGTATGCCGGGATTTGCAGGTGGGAAGGGGACGTTGAGACTTGGGGCTTGATTTAAGTGGGATGTGGACCATTTCCCTAAAGCCTTGTTTTTTGTGCATGTCTACTCACAGAGGGTACTAAATAAGCTTACAATATGAGTCATATCCTAAGAATCAGGCAGGGTGTTTTCACAGGCTTCTGTTGTAACAGCTGCAAAATCCTTGTATCTCCAGGGTTGTGTTATTTTTATTCAGATGAAATCAACCTTAATTTTGTTGTTGTTCATTCTGTTTATAGTCAAGAATAAGTGAGTGTAAATATATTATGGCTGACTTTTATAATTTACCAAGAACAGAGATAATGAAACATTGAGCAGAACTGAGTATGTATCAACATTATTTGAGCACCTTAATATTCTGGGTCTTGTTTTCTTGCTTTAATTTACTAGTTATTTAAATGGTCTCATTTGTTTACCCATTTAGTGCATACCACTCTCTTTTTCCCCTCAAATAAAATATAAGTCGAGCATGGACTTTGCTCTGCCTACTGATGTGTTTCAGGGTTTGGAATATAATAGTTGCTCAATAAATATTGGTTAAATAAGCAGATGTTGGAGAAGGCAATGGCAACCCACTCCAGTACTCTTGCCTGGAAAATCCCATGAATGGAGGAGCCTGGTAGGCTGCAGTCCATGGGGTCGCTAAGAGTCGGACACGACTGAGCGACTTCACTTTCACTTTTCACTTTCATGCATTGGAGAAGGAAATGGCAACCCACTCCAGTGTTCTTGCCTGGAGAATCCCAGGGACGGGGGAGCCTGATGGGCTGCTGTCTCTGGGGTTGCACAGAGTCGGACACGACTGAAGTGACTTAGCAGCAGCAGCAGCATAAAGGCAATGGGAAACAGAAGAGGTCAGAGGTCAGAGTTCACCGGAAGACTAGGCAGGCAGAAGACTGGCTGTGGTTCAAGGCATTGAGGGCCACCAGATGAGAGAGCATGCCCACCCAGGTATGCCCGTCAACTGTGTCATTAATTAACTGAACACTCCTGAATCATACAGGTACCTGGATCCATCCCTCGACGCCAGGCTGATGGACTGCAGAACAGCTGTAGATCTGATCTACATGCAGGTGAGGGGAACCAAGGGCTATCAGAACACCGGATATTTAGGCCTTTTGAGTTTGAAACAGAGAATGTGTGTGTGGCAGTTCAGAATTCTATGGCGACACCTAGATGAGGCAAATTCCTATAAACTGAAACTAGAACAGAGGTTACCAGGGGCTGAGGTGGGGGGAGGAGTTATGGTTTAATGGGGATAGATGTTTTGCTCGGGATAATGAAAAAGCTTTAGGTATAAAGAGAGGTGATGGTTATATAACACCTGTCAGTGTTTCAGTGCCAGTGAATTGTACACCTCTAGATGGTTAAAATGTTATGCATATTTTAATCACAATAAATAAACAAATATTTTAAGAGAAGTAGGGTTTGAGGGAAAAGAATTCTACCCCCATTCTAACCATCTCTTCACACTGGCAGCTGACATTCCGTCATCTAGGCTAATTTAATAGCCAGGAAAGGACATCCCTGCTAATCTAAAGTCACAGAAAAACTGAAAGTGAAAGTCATTCAATCGTGTCTGACTCTTTGAGACCCCATGAACTATACAGTCCATGAAATTCTCCAGGCCGGAATACTGGAGTGGGTAGCCTTTTCCTTCTCCAGGGGATCTCCTCAACCCAGAGATAGAACCCAGTTCTCCTGTATTGCAGGTGGATTCTTTACCATTTGAACCACTGGGGAAGCCAATTTAAAGTCACACATGGTCCCTAAATCTCACTTTGGAATAATCTTTTTTTCCTAAACCAACAAGTAGCGTACCTGTCTCCAGGGCCAGCTTCGTAAGCAAGTGGCCTGTGAGGCTGCACTGCCCCTTCCCTCCGCACCCAGAAGGGCCCCAGGTTGTCTCACTCTCTGCTGTCACATCTTAAAATTCTTAAAGTTTTATAAAAGGACCCCACATTTTCGTTTTGTACTAAGTCCTGCAAATGATGTAGTTGGTCTTGCCTTACCCTTGCCCCTCAACCCCCAGAAAAGCACATTTAGAGTTTGGCCTCCTTTCTTTTCCCGACTCAGTGCGGTGAAGGTTTTGCTCATCTGTCCGGAGGTCAGCAGATGCTGCCCCTGTGATGTATTGCTGGCCACCCCCACCTCAGCCGCCCACCTCAGCCACTCACCTCAGCACCTCACCTCAGCCACTCACCTTAGCCCCCCACCTCAACACCCCACACCTCAGCCCCCTAACCTCAGCCC
>NW_024070203.1:75422154-75422236 GCF_014754425.2 Oryx dammah
TCAACACCCCACACCTCAGCCCCCTAACCTCAGCCCCCCACCTCAGCCCCCCACCTCAGTCGCCCCATCTCAGCCCCTCCAC
>NW_024070203.1:75422636-75475812 GCF_014754425.2 Oryx dammah
CCCACCTCAGCTCCCCCACCTCAGCCCCCCACTTCAGCCCCCTCACCTCAGCCGCCCACCTCAGCTCCCACTTCTTCCCCAGCTCCCTGCCACTGTTCAGCCTCATGGGGCAGCATCTTTGGAGGCCCATCCTTTCCCAGGCCTGGCTTGACAGTCCTGGAGGGAAATCTGGAAGCTTCTTTTAAGGACTTCCTTGAAATTACTCAACAGTTTATTCTTAAGCCCAGAACGGTGGGTCAAATTCCTGGCCTATTCAAACCCTCCCAAGGTTTGAATAATAAATAAATTATTTATTATTTAATAAATAAATAAATCCCACCTCAGAATAAATCCTACATCCTGACATAAATATTTGTTTTATTTTCTCCTTAGCATTTCTACCATTTCACTATATAAAAATTTTGAGTTACTCTGTCTCTCCCTGCTAGAATGATTTCTCCATGAAATTGGGGATTTGTTTGTTTACTGCTATTATCTCCAGAAATTAGAACTATTCCTGACATGACCTTAGCCTTAAGCCTTTTGGGGGATCCTACATTGTACTAATTATATGAAATACATTGTTTCATTTGAGCCTCATAGTAACTCTGTCAGGCAGTTGGTGCTATCTACATTTTTAAAATTAAGTTTATTTATTTGTTTTAATTGGAGGTTAATTACCTTACAGTATTGTGACGGTTTTTGTCATACATCAGTGTGAATCGTCCATAGGTATACATGTGTCCCCTCCATCCTGGCCATCTTTGTTTTTAAGAAGAAGAAATAAAGTTTGCTGACAAAGGATTGAGTAGGCTTAGACATGGAAGATTAGGAAAAGGGATTTAAAAACACATTTTCAGGTGGCTTTTATGTAGCGTGGTTCTAAACTGCTGTACTCTATAGCTTTTCATAAGCTAAGGCAGAATTGAAGAGAGGGGAGAAGTTTCAGATGTTACTTTTAAAAAAAAACAGGTATAACCCTTTTTAAATTTTAACGTTTATTTATTTATTTATTCTTGGTTGTGCTGAGTCTTCATTGCTGCGTGCAGGCTTTCTCTTAACTGCGCGAGCAGAGTCACTCTCTAGTTGTGGTGCGTGGACTTCTCATTGTAGTGGCTTTTCCTGTTGCAGAGCTTGGGCTCTAGGCAACAGTAGTTGGGGCTTCAGTAGTTAGAGCTCATGGCCCAGCAGTTTCAGATCGCAGGCTCTAGAGCGTGGGCTCAGTAGTTGTGATGCATGGGCTTAATTGCCTGTCGACATTTGGAATCTTCCCAGATCAGGGACCGAACCTGTGTCCCCTGCATTGGCAGGTGGATTCTTAACCATTGGACCACCAGGGAAGTCCCAGACATTGCTTTCAGTGAGCTTTGCTAGGACACAAGGAGGGCTTCCCAGATGGGCTAGTGGTAAAGAACCCGCCTGCCAGTGCCGGAGACAAAAGAGACGAGGGTTCGATCCCTGAGTCAGGAAAATCCCCTGGGGGAGAGAATGGCAAAACACTTCAGTATTCTTGCCTGGAGAATCCCATGGACAGAGGAGGGCCACAGTCCACGGGGTCACAAAGAGTCGGACACAACTGAGTGACTGATGCTTTCACTTTCTTTCAGGAGACAAGAAAACATTAATAGAACCTCCTGCAGTAGTTTGGTTATAGCAAAAAAAAGGTAAAAGGATGGATTTTGATGCTCTGGTTTGCTAAAGAGCATAAAAGAGGAAAAACACATACTTCCTTAGGTGACTTTTGGTCTTGTTTTCAGCAATTCCATTGCTTTAATTAGATTATTTTTAGGAAGTCTTCATTTTTGGGGTGGTTTGTTATGTAGCAACTGATAAAGAGCCGTTCCGTTTAGTAGGATTAGGTGTGTTGTTGATATATGTGTTGAGTCTAATTGTCATTTAAAATCACTTCAAAAAGTATGATTCTGGATGGAAGGGGAGTTATTGCTTACGCAGAGAGGCAAAGACAGGGTGGCAGGGTTCCCTTTTGTACCAGGAAAGCAAATGTTCATCTTTGAAGACATGACCATGGTTCCATGTTTCACATTTTCTTGCAAAGTGACAACCAAGTGCTTTATGTTCACACAGAGAGGAAACTGCTCTGTTTTATACTAAGATTAAGCAAAAGGGCTGCCTAGCACAGGCTGAGCAGTGCCTCTGCAGGCGAGAGAAATCGCCAGATGCCTTGGAAGAAATGAAAGCAATTACCCGCCGGGAGGGTTATGCTGCACAGGACTGCCTCGTGGTTCTGTGTCATAATTTATTTGGCAGTCTTTTTCCTTAGTGTCACACAAGATCATGGTATCATAAACTCAGTGGAGTTTTCAGTGTGACAAAATGGAGCATCATTTGTGTAGAGATCTCCCCCAGTAGACCACCAGCCCCTCCAGGGACCTTGGCTTTTTCGGCACAGGGCAGAGAAGCTGGGTGTGTGGCTGAGCGGTCACAGCAGACCCAGCAGCCAGAATGTCACTGGAGGAGTCACAACCTTCACACCCATTTCTCCTTAGGGGACTTTTTTAAGAGCCCAAGACCATCTAGTAAATGATTTCCATGAAACTCTAAGAAGGCAAATCAGAATATCACTTATTAAAAGTTTAATGTTCACTATTGTGCTTTTATGGCTAGAATATAGTTTTCAGCTCATTTTACGTCCTGCTTTGATCCATGCATAATCATGTTCAATGTACCTTTACCCCTGTTACATAAGTTGGAATGTGATTTACCATTTTAAATAAAGTTCCCTGAGGCTTAGCACCACTCTGTCCTTGCTGTTACAATACCTTGTTAGTTACGTCTGGTTCGTTTGCCAGGGCATCCTTGGTTGACAGTGCATCACTTAATTCTAGTATTGTTTCTGTGGGATGGTTTCCAGGGATACAGGGTAACAAGAATTAGGAACTACTAGCATCATACAACAGAGAAAGCAATGGCACCCCACTCCAGTACTCTTGCCTGGAAAATCCATGAACGGAGGAGCCTGGTAGGCTGCAGTCCATGGGGTCGCTAAGAGTCGGACATGATTGAGTGACTTCACTTTCACTCTTCACTTTCATGCATTGGAGAAGGAAATGGCCACCCACTCCAGTGTTCTTGCCTGGAGAATCCCAGGGACGGGGGAGCCTGGTGGGCTGCCGTCTCTGGGGTCGCACAGAGTCGGACACGATGGAAGCGACTTCTCAGCAGCAGCAGCAGCATACGATGTTTATCAATCTTCATTAAGGAGTTGTAAACCAGAGAGAAACTGATGGTGTTTCCTCCTCTTATGGCTTGGGAAAAGATGGTTTCTTGAAAAGCACACTGAACGGTAGTTTAAAAATGCCTTCTGTCCCCTGCTCTGTCAGTGGCTCTCTCCTCTGGGTGACCTTGGACTGGTCACTTCTTCCTTCTGGAACTGGAACTACAATGTCTCCCTGTGAAGCGATGAGACTGAACTAACAGTCTCTAGGTGTTCTTCCAGCTTTAACAAACTGATATTCAAACCTTAGCTCTTTGCCTGGTAAAGTTTTCAAGAAACTATATAGCTGATGTCATAACAGCCCCTGCCTCTATCATTTCTCAAATTCGAGTGAAGCTCCTGAGAAATGGAAAGGGGGCCCAAAGCCAGCAGGAGGGAGGGAACCACGACTGCTTCCTCCTTTGGGAAGTCCTCTCTGTCCCCTCCCTCTCTGCCCCCTTGGCATTTTGTTCTGCCCTCCATCGTGGCACTCCTACCCAGTGTTGTGAATGTGGGTTCACATCTGTGTCTCTCTAATTAGACTCTGAATGGCCAAGGGCACAGACTGTGTCCTGGGCACTTAGGAGATATGAATGAGTGAGAAGCAATCATCCTTTTAAAAAGTGAATGGAAGACGTCTGGGGAGTTCCTCTGATAAATAATGGTGCCATCATAATTAACCATTAAGAAATACTCTCAATTTTTTTTAAAGCTAGTGTGTCTAGTGATGTCCCAGGAGCCAAGTGGATTCCCACAAGGTGTTTACTTCCTTCTTTTCAAAATTTTGAGTGACATTAAATAAAGTGGGGGCTTCCCTCGTAGCTCAATTGGTAAAGAATCTGCCTGTAATGCAGGAGACCTGGGTTCAATTCCTGGGTCAGGAAGATGCCCTGGAAAAGGAAATGGCAACCCACTCTGGTATTCTTGCCTGGAGAATCCCATGGACAGAGGAGCATGGCAGGCTACAGTCCATGGGATCACAAGAGTCCGATATGACTTAACAACTAAACCACAGACAAAGTGGAAGATTGCCTATAAAAATAGAAGTTTATGGATTTTCTAAAAAATACCAAAGGCTCTGTCCAGTCTGGGCCTACATTTCAGCAGGGCCACCACTGGCCTGGTTATAATTTGTACAAATTAGAAAAAGGTGCCCCTTCCTCTAGGCAGGTCAAGCCCTGCATCAGGGCATGTGGTGTGGTGAGGGGAGTGTGGGCTGACCACTACCCTCCTAATACCCCCATGACCCAACATGCTCCCTAGCCTTGATCTGTTCTGCCTCAACCACCCGGAGCCAAGTGGCTGCTGCCTTGTTTAAAAAGGCACGCACTCTCCATGTCTCACTACTGTAGACTCTGCAGAGAGCTCTAGAGTGTGTGTGATTGAAGCTCATGAAAACCGTGACTTATGTGATTTCATGCAATTTTAAAAATTAGGTTCCACATGAGTCTCCGTCAGCCAGTCTTTGGGGAACCGTATAACTGAGTAGAGACATTTATCTAAACTTGACTCTCTCACTGTCTGGAGCGAGGCACTGTATATAATATATCTGAGTGATGACTTGTGAAATCATAATCAGGGTCAAAGGTTTTCAAGGGCAGTAAAACAAAAACATTTATCTTACCTCTCCTGTAGAATATTTAAAGCTCTACATTTGAGAGTCCCAGGTCCTCTAATGATGAATGATATATCTTTAGTTAGTACTTACCTACTTACCACCATGAATGTTGTTTACCTTGTATATTTAGTCAGGTTTCTCTCTGACATCATTGCCAGGTTCTAACAGTCCTTACAGGGCTCTAAGATCAAGTGAATTCAGGAAAGAAAAGGTGTTCCATTCTTCACACCCATGCTAATTCCATTCTTAGCTTAGGTATGGTATCTAAGTTCAGTTTTGAGAACAGTTGACAATAAGGAGAAAGTCTTGGGGTGTGTAGCTGCCTATGTGGTCAAAATTCAGTGTCTCGGGCAATAGGAAGAGGGCTTGGTAGAGTAGTCAGGTCCGAGTTTTAATCCAACCGTTGCCACTTACTTACTGGATTGTCTTGAAAGTTATAACATCTCTGGATCTTGAGTTTACCCATCTCTAAAATGGGGGTAAATGTTCCTAACCCACAGAACCATTTGGAAAAAGTCAATGAGAAAACTTATCTTAAAAAGTTCTCAACAAATAGTAATTATTTTTCTTCTCCTCTTTAAATCCATCTCCTTTTCCCCAACTTCAATAGTAATATCAAAATGTATTCAGCTTTTCTTTCTCCTCTTGGAGCTAAGGCATACCCTGTCCCTCAGTGATATGAGGGACATAACATATAGACTTACATTCAGACTAAGGTATATACTATCACATACTATATTATATTCGTATACTATGTTCAGTATATTCATATACTATATTCAGACTATCATATACTAAGGTATAAAGTACCTGATGGCAAAGAATTGTTTGTGGGTTTGCACAAATTCTTGTAAGACGTTGCACGAGATACACTGGGGTAAAGGGCTCAGGTTCTTCTCTAGAAGGGTTAACAGTTTGAGGACCAGTGGAAAACTCCATTAAATAAAGCATGATGTCAGCTAGTGATGAAGATCCCACCTGCCAATGCAGGAGACATAAGAGATGTAGATGTGACCCCTGGCTCGGGAAGATCCCCTGGAGAAGGGCATGGTAACCCACTCCAGTATTCCTGCCTGGAGAAGCCCATGGACAGAGGAGCCTGGGAGGCTACAGACCACAGGGTCACAAAGAGCTGTACATGGCTTAAGCAACTTAGCCCAGCACACGCTGTCAGCATAGAACAGGCTAAGTGTGTGCTGCTGATGAGATGGAAAGCTGATCTTAGGGCCTGTCCTGGGCCCAGGAAGGATAAGAGGAAAGGGAGGCTGCGTGCCAGGAGAAGAGGGGAAGAGCACAGGAAAAGTTGCCAAGGGCTTCAGGAGATCCAGGGGGCATCTGTCTTCAGTGAGTTCTGCTGTTGAGACCAGTGTTGTTCGGCTTGAGCCTGCAGTGCAGATTAGGACAGAGGACTGAGCAGCCCGTCAGGGAGTCGGAGTGTGGAAACATTTGCTGGTCCAGTTGCTCAAAGCCCAGCCAACAGGGCCTAATAGTGTATTCACTTCTCATTGTTTTTCAGTTATAAAATTTGTTTTCATTTTATAAAAATGTGCAGATATGGAAGGACTCAAAAACAAAAGTAAACATCATCCCAAATCTTATATCAACCATACATATAAACTCTTAACTTTTTCAGTGTTTTTACTGTGTATACTATTAATTCATTTCACTCATGTGCACATTCATTTTTCTTGACTGCTAAGTGTACATACAAGGTCTTTGTGGCTTGGTTTATATTTATTTTTTTTTGTTTTATAAAAATCAGGACCTGATTACTATGCCCTTATTTTGTAACTAGACATGTTTTCATGTACCAATGCCTCATAGACTTTTCCTGTGTTGTTAAATATTTTATATAATTTTAACTAGTAGCATAACCTATTATTTGATTATACCTAAACTCTATCACCTATTTTGGGGCATTTATTAATAGTATCTACTTCATAAGGTGCTGTAAGGATTGACCTTTTTTTTTTATGGAGGAGGACCTCTAAAATAATAAAAATTTATTTTCTCACAGTTCCGTAGGTCAGAAGTCTGAAATCAAGGTATTGGCAGGGCCATGTTCCCTCTGGAGGTGGTAGGGGAGTTTCTGTTCCTTGTCTCTTTCATCTACCAGTGGCTTCAAGCATTCCTTC
Organism: Oryx dammah; assembly: GCF_014754425.2. Classification (NCBI taxonomy): domain Eukaryota; kingdom Metazoa; phylum Chordata; class Mammalia; order Artiodactyla; family Bovidae; genus Oryx; species Oryx dammah. The sequence continues at coordinate 75,429,583 of NW_024070203.1, forward strand.
GGTGGAATACTACTCAGCCATGAAAAAGATGAAATTGTGCCATTTGTGACAACACCGATGGACCTTGAGGGTATTTTGCTAAAATAAGTTAGATGGAGAAAGACAAATGCTGTATGATTTCATCAAAATATAAATAAAATAATAAATAAATAGTATAATAAAATTAATGAACAAACCCAAGCAAACAAGTAGATACCGAGAACAAATTAGTAGCTACCAGAGAGGGGAGGGGCTGGGGTTGATTTTGGTTTTAGAGCAATTAGAACATTGCCTGACACACAGTAAGCATTATACATATGTTTGCCACAATTTATAGTTGAAAATTTTTCAATATTAAAAATGGTAGTAGTAATAGCCTTATAAATACATTTTTCTTACATCTATGTTTATCATTCCTGTAGATGGTTTTAGATTTAAATACCAAACTATCTCCATAAAGTTGTACCAGGTTAAATTGTGTCAGATCTATATGAGCTTCCTATTTCTTCAAACCCTTGCTAACTCTGAATATTATATATATATATTTGTCTTCACATTGCCATTCTTTGGCATTGCCTTTCTTTGGGGATTGGAATGAAAATTGACATTTTTCCAGTTCTGTGGCCATTGCTGGGTTTTCCAAATTTGATGGCATATTGAGTACAGCACTTTTACAGCATCATCTTTTAGGATTTGAAATAAATCAACTGGAATTCCATCACCTGCACTAGCTTTGTTTGTAGTAATGCTTCCTAAGACCCACTTGACTCCACATTCCAGGATGTCTGGTTCTAGGTAAGAGATCACACCATCATGGTTATCTGATCACACCATTCTTTAAGCCAAAGAATGCTCTAACTATTGCATAATTGTACTCACCTCACATGCTAGCAAAGTAATGCTCAAAATTCTCCAAGCCAGGCTTCAACAGTATGTGAACCATGAACTTTCAGATGTTCAAGCTGTATTTAGAAAAGGCAGAGGAACCAGAGATCAAATTGCCAACATTCACTGGATCATAGAAAAAGCAAGAGAGTTCCAGAAAAACATCTACTTCTGCTTTACTGACTATGCCAATGCCTTTGACTGTGTGGATCACAACAAACTGTGAAAAACTCTTAAAGAGATGGGAATACCAGACCACCTGACCTGCTTTCTGAGAAAGCTGTAAGCAGGTCAAGAAGCAACAATTAGAACTGGACATGGAACAACAGACTGGTTCCAAATAGGGGAAGGAGTATGTCAAGGCTGTATATTGTCACCCTGCTTATTCAACTTGTATGCAGAGTACAACATGAGAAATGCTGGACTGGATGAAGCACATGCTGGAATCAAGATTGCCAGGAGAAATATCGGTAACTTCAGATATGCAGATGATAACCACTGTTATGGCAGAAAGAAAAGAACAACTAAAGAGCCTCTTGATGAAAATGAAAAAAGAGAGTGAAAAAGTTGGCTTAAAACTCAACATTCAGAAAACTAAGATCATGGCATATGGTCCCATCACTTCATGGCAAATAGATGAGGAAACAATGGAAACAGTGAGAGACTTTATTTTCTTGGCCTCCAAAATCACTGCAGATGGTAATTGCAGTCATGAAACTAAAAGACGCTTACTCCTTGGAAGAAAAATTATGACCAACCTAGACAGCATATTAAAAAGCAGAGGCATTACTTTGCCAACAAAGGTCTGTCTAGTCAAAGCTATGGTTTTTCCAGTAGTCATGTATGGATGTGAGAATTGGACTATGAAGAAAGCTGAGTGCTGAAGAACTGATGCTTTTGAACTGTGGTGTTGTAAAGACTCTTGAGAGTCCCTTGGACTGCAAGGAGATCCAGCTGGTCCATTCTAAAGGAGATCAGTCCTGAGTGTTCTTTGGAAGGACTGATGCTAAAGCTGAAACTCCAGTACTTTGGCCACCTCATGCGAAGAGTTGACTCATTGGAAAAGACTCTGATGCTGGGAGGGATTGAGGGCAGGAAGAAAAGGGATGACAGAGGATGAAAAGGCTGGATGGCATCACTGACTCAATGGACGTGAGTCTGAGTGAACTCTGGGAGTTGGTGATGGACAGGGAGGCCTGGCGTGCTGCGATTCATGGGGTCGCAAAGACTTGGATGCAACTGAGCAACGGAACTGAACTGAACTGAACTGAACTGAGCGACTGAACTGAACTGATGGGTCTTTGCCAATTTGAGAGGCAAACAGATTCTTTGATTACTAGTGAGGTTCAATCTGCACTTGTCATTTGGAATTCCTTTTTATTAATTGCTGATATATAGCATTTCTTTATTTTCCTATTAGAGATATTTATATTTTTACTATTGCTTTATGTAATTAAGATTAACTCTTTGCCACATATGATGCAGTTTTGCCTTGGTTTGCCATTTTCTTCTTAGTTTTATTCTTGGTGGCTTTAATATTTTTATGTAATTACATATTCATTTGTATGTTATTTGTCTTTGTAGCTTAGAAAGGTATTTCTTATTGATCAGATAAAAATACTCACTTTTACTTTCTTCTGGTTCTTTTATGGTTTTTACATTTGAATCTTTAACCTATCTGTGTTTATTTGATTGGGTGGTGGGGGGAAAGAGAAAATTTTATTTTCTTTTCCAAATGCTATCAGTTGTACCCAAACCATTGTACCTACACCCAATTAATTTTAAATGTAACCTTTATAACCTGCTAAATCTTTATATATGCCCACTTGGGTCTGTTTTTATAGCATTTCATACACGAGTATATTTTTGTTAGGTTAATTCATTTCTGTTAAGTTTGCTAATTTTACAACTTATATTGTTTTAAGGCAATACAAGACATTGAAAAAGAATGGGCCAAACCCACAGAGGTGCAGAGGCAGCAATTAGAGGCTCTCCAGAAAGAAGACAACCAAACAAAGGTGAATGAAATATTGCACCAAGAGAAATCTCTTGGAAGAGAGTTAGAGAAACATATTGGAATTGAGCTGTTTCTGTAATTTATAAACCCCTCAAGCACTAAAAGTGGGGCTCTTTTTAAAAATGAGAATGCCTTCATTGATTTTTCTTATTATAAAATTAATAAAGTCTTATTGTTTAAAGATTCTAAAAAATACAATATGGTATGCATCCTTTGCCAAGTTAATTAATATAGACCCTCAATATTATTTTTAACAATGCAGAGTATTCCATTTTATGATTATGTTATCATTTAGCTAACCAATTTCCTATTATTGGAAGTCAGATTGTTTCCAGGATTTGCTTCTATAAATCATTGTGGCAGCGAGCACCACGAGGCCCAGGACTGAGTCTATCTAATTTATATAATACATACTCTATGTTCCCAACACCTGGTATGGTTCCTGGCTGAAGGTCCCTGAACATAGCAGCCAATATTGTCTGTCTTAAATACATGTTCTATTATTCTTTACATTATTTCTAAATGTTCATTTTTTAAACTTCCATAAAGATGGTATAGTACCAATGGCATACCCCCCAAGAAGTATATGAGTCTGAAAAGTCATATTTTAACAGAAGAAATGGTCTTTGCTTCATTGTATTATCTTTTTAAAAAATCCTTTATACTTTACCAATACTCATCACCAAAGCACTGATTTTGAAGAAAATGCAAATAAAATTTAGATGATTCATTTATACTTAGGTTGATATAGAAAGCCATCCTTCAAAGTCACCATATTTTGAGAATTTTATTGATGAGTTGCAAAAAAAAAAAAAAAAAAGAGAGGGAAAAAGCATATACTGCCATGATTTAGTATTTTCCCCCTCGGTATACTGAGAATTTGGAGAAGGAAATGGCAACCCACTTCAGTATTCTTGCCTGGAGAATCCCAGGGACAGAAGAGCCTGGTGGGCTGCCGTCTATGGGGTCGCACAGAGTCGGACACGACTGAAGCGACTTAGCAGCAGCAGCATACTGAGAAGTCTTTCCGGGTAGCTCAGATGGTAAAGAATCTTCCCTGGGTTGGGAAGATCCCCTTGAGAAAGGAATGGAAACCCACCCCAGTATTCTTGCCTGGAGATTCCCATGGACAGAGGAGCCTGGAGGGCTACAGTCCACAGGGTTGCAAAGTGTCTGACACGACTGAGCGACTAACACTTTCCCACTTTCCCATTGGTATTCCATTAAAGCTTTGTCTCAGAAATTTTGGTGTTCAGTTTCTCTGTGTGTTTGCAAATTTTTATACTTACAGCTTTTATTTTGATGAATATCATGTTGCTATTGCTTTGGACACAGTTACCAATTCTAAGGACAATTTCTGATCTATAAACTTCTTAGTTTAATAAGAATGTTGTTTTTAACCATGCTGCTGTGCTCTAACAAAAGTTGTGTTTTTGCCATAAAACAAAGTTTATTTTCTATGGTTGAATGTTTTACATCATTTTATCATACTATTTTAATAGTGATCTTTAAAAACTCTCACTTTGAGTGCATGAATTTAGTCCTCTAAATTTTCTTTGCATTTTGTTTGAAGTCATTGCTTTAGTAGTTGGCTAAATATACAGAATAAAAAAGATAACACAACGAAGGAGAGGCCATTTATTTTGTCAAAATATGTCTTATTTGTCAGATTCACATGTACTGCTTCAGGACAGGGTATGTGTGAGCTGTTTTTTTTTTTTTTGCTTGAAAAAAACGGAACCATTATTCAAGTTAACAAATGATTTTTCTCTTGAAGCATCTAAGAATACTGTTATTAAAACCAACGTTATTTAAGTGTTTGTAAAAGTTCTCCTGCTAATGGAGTCAACACATTAACAACTGTACTGTACATGTACAAGAAAACTTGGAATCGAAAATGAGTGAAATTAACTTAAAGGAGCAGTCATTTGATCTAAATCAGAAAGAGACTGAACTATGGTCCCTGGGCCACTGTTTGTGTAAATAAAGCTTTATTGGCACATAGCCACACTCACTCATGTAAGTATTGTCAAATGCTGATTTTGTGCTAGAGCAGTAGAGGTGGGTACTGGCACCATATACCCACAGAATTGAAGATATTTACTACACGGCTCTGCAGGTAAGTTTGCCAAATGCTAATATACCTTCTGCAGTTCTACGTGTTAAATTATCTTTTTCAGGTACTTCTTAAAAGAACAAATTTCAGAAATTCCATGGTGGTCCCCTGGTTAGGACTGCACTTTCACTGCCATGGCCTGGGTTCAACCCTGGTTGGGGAACTTAGATCCTGCAAGCTGTGTGATGTGTCCAATAAGAAAACAAAACTCATTTTCAAGTAGATAAACCTTTTAGATTTCTGTCCTCTGCTTTTCACACAGGCAGAAATATCAGTACTACCCACCCCACCCCCAACTTTGAATGCTAGGTGCCAGCTAGCATTTTGAGCAAGTTACTTATTCATCACCAACTTCTTAGAGAAATGGAGCTTAGCTTTTAATTAAAAACACTTTCACCTCTTTTAGAGCTCTGCAGCCAAGAGTATATTACAGTTTATTACAAATGTTTTGTGTTACCAAAGAGTAAAATAAACAAGGATTTATACCATATAATACAAAAGAAGTTTTGTAGCAAGAGCCATGAAACTACTCTAAATGCTCAGTGGTGGGATTGATTACTCAGCCCCTGTCCCCACCACACAGGTAACATCTGCCCACCACCTGTCGTTTCTGATGTCTCCCCCAACCCAAAGGGAGGTCCAGCAGCTGGACGCACCTCCTAAGTTGAATGCATGGGCCTCAGTGCAATGAGCTGGTCCGACACGTGGCCGGGAGAGACTGGAATCCTTCCGCCACCTGGTACCGAGAGTTACCCGTCCCTCACGGCGTTTCCCTTTTCAGAGAGTGCTCACGTAGCCCTCAAAAGGGAGGTGTAAGTTACCTTGCTTCAGGAAAGGATTGGGAAAGAGCCAGGTTGTTGCTGAGTGGCCTTCCTTCTGATTTAACCATGTGGTAAAGTGAGAACTACCTTCTCTGAACGCACACCGTCCACCCCATCAGATAGGACCATGGTGTAGGCTGGAAGAACAAAGTGGAGGTCACTAAACTGATGGCAGGCTACTTGAAGGCAGTCGCCAATGATCACTTTGTTGAAAGGTCCTCAACAGACATTAGCAGGACAGGATGCCAGGACCACAGGTGTGACCTGCAGCTGTCCTCTGTTTTTCCGTAACAACAGAAGCAGAGGGAAAAGCTAAACCTTAAACGTCACCAACATTCAACATTCCGTTGGCACTTTGGGGCCGTGACTCACTCTCGCCCTCACTTCATTGCCGTTTCCAATGCTTCTGTCTCTGACAGTGATTACCACCAGCATATAAAGCGGCCTGTAAAAATTTGATCTCAGCTTAGTTGTTTTTCTTTTTAAACACAGCATCTTAAGCATTCACTTTTTGTTTATTCTGCTGCTCTAATCGACTGAGATAGAATCATAACTACTCATTCGATTACATCCTACTCTTTTCTTCCTTCATCGTTCACACACTGAATATTTTATTTCCACTATGTCTGAACGCTGTAAAAAGAGCAGGGACATGATGGTCAACGAGGGAGCCCACACCAGGAACTCGGGCAGCCCTGTCAGCACACGGGGCCGTCGTCTTCATCTGCGTCACCGGGAAGAAAAAGGTGCTTTCACTGTGACTCCCTTCCAGGTGTTGTGTTAGAACGGCAGTAGCTTCTGACATGAGATTTTTCATCCGCTTCAAGCAGTCTTTTGCTTCCTCCATCCCCACCCCACTTTGGAGCAGTTTTTGGAGCTCGCCCGGGAGGTCCGGCACTATGGATACGTGCAGCTGGAACCCTGCAGCTGTGACCACCCAGAACCGGGCTGCCAGGCCCTTCTTTCCGTCGGCAATAATGAGATCAGCTGCTGCCTAACCCTGCCTGATAACCAGACCCTGGACGTCACTTTCCAGATGGACAGAGTGAAGTGCTGGCAGGTCACTTTCCTTGTGAGTATCTTGGCACCTTGCCTTTCCCACCATTTAAAGCCTTCATCCATGATTTTAAAAATCCTAGTGTTTTTGGATGACCGTGTTGGTATCAGGGAGACAGGTTTGCCATTTGAATCAGTACCTTGAGTGGACTGGCATCTAAGCCACAGTAAGCATCATAAAATCCCAAGGACAGAGAAGCCTGGTGAGCTACAGTCCATGGGGGTCGCAAAGAGTCGGACACGACTGAGCATGCGCAAAGCATCACCTAGTAAAACCTACCTATTATCTGGTACAAGTTCCTCACTCTCGCTGTAGAGACACTCCTCACCTTCCAACAGCAGACTTCTCTACTGCTTGAAGGTATCTAAAGTAATAACAACATGTAGAAATAACAGCTACCATTTACTGAACACTTAACACGTGTTCAGTATCAATAAGATCTCTATGCTTGGAAACTGGATGCTGCCCAGCAGAGCTATTCTTTTATTTTTTAATTAAAAAATATTAATTTGTTTATTTTAATTGGGGATAATTACTTTACAATATAGTGATGGTTTTTGCCATATGTCAACACTAATCAGCCACGGGTATACATGTGTCCCCCCATCCTGAACCCCCTTCCCACCTCCCTCCCCACCCTATCCCTCTAGGTTGTCCCAGAGCACTAGCTTTGGGTGCCCTGCTTCATGCATCAAGCTTGCACTGGTCATGTATTTTACATATGGTGATATACATGTTTCAATGCTACTCTTTCAGATCATCCCACCCTCGCCTTCTCCCACAGAGTCCAAAATTCTGTTCTTTACACCTGTGTCTCTTTTGCTCCCCTGCCTGTAGGATCGTCGTTAGTGTCTTTCTAAAATTCCACATATATGCATTAATATACAGTATTTGTCTTTCTCTTTCTGACTTACTTCACTGTGTGTAATAAGCTCTGGTTTCATCCACGTCATTAGAACTGACTCAAATGTGTTCTTTTTTTTTTTAATAACTGAGTAACATTTCATTGTGTATATGTAACACAACTTTCTTATCCATTCATCTGCCAATGGACATCTAGGTTGCTTCCATGTCCTAGCTATTGCAAAAAGTCCAGCAGAGCTATTCGTAAGGATCTCTGGCATCACACCTGCATTGCCATGTCCTCCCAAGAGAGAGCTTTCTGACCAGACTTACTGAGTGCTTACTTTGTACCAGCTATGCTAGGCAATGACACATATGCTATTTAATTCCTTTTTTTTATTAAGAGAAAACAAAGGTCAATATTTATAAAAAGTAATTAGCATTTCTTAATTAAGTTCTTAAATATAACCCAGGGAGCTAAGAGGCATTATCCCATTTAACTAGTAGAGAACAAACGCTATTAAAGCAACCATGACACCCAGCTACTAAATCCATGAAACCCATGGGGATTTTTTTAGCTGGCTCAGTACCGTGAGGACAGAGAGACAGGCCTGTCTGCAGCATTTGCTACATCAATCATGTCTTCCTTTTCACAACTCCCCCTGCTTCCTCCTCTAATTTTGTGGGCTGCCTCTCCCTCTGACCACTCCTGAAATGCTGGTGTTTCCTGGGGTTCCATTTCTAGAATCTCTCCTCTACTTATCTCCTGAAGTCAGTTTCCCAGATGACCTGTCAACAGGTCCAGTATTTCCTACCGCGTTCTTGACATTTTCACCAAGTTTCACAGACACCTCACACTCCACCTTTCCCCAAACCAGACTCATCCTTTTCCATATGCCCAACCTAGGGTTCTTCCTCCTGTGTTCTCTATCTTGTTAAATAGGATTTCCACTACCACCCCTAGTTGCCAAATCAGCAATCTTGAAATTACCCCTAACTTTTCTCTTATCTTACATTTTTAATTGCTGATGCAGACAGACCTATCTGTTCTACGACACTGGTGGTGGTGTTCAGTTGCTAAGTCATGTCCAACTCTTTGCAACCCCATGGACTGCAGCACGCCAGGCTTCCCTGTCCTTCACTGTCTCCTGGAGTTTGCTCACATTCATGTCCATTGAGTCGATGATGCCATCCAACCATCTCATCCTCTGCCGGCCCCTTCTCCGTTTGCCTTCAGTCTTTCCCAGCAACAGGGGCCTCTCCAGTGAGTCAGCTCTTAACACCATCCTACGGCACTGCTGTCCTTCAAGATTCTCCTTTTCTCTCTGCCCTCATGTCTTGATCTCAACATTTGCTGCCTGGATGAAATCCCACAGCCTCCTAACCCTTCTCACTGCCCCACTCTTACCCTCTTGGGGTCAGAAGAATAAAACACATCATATGATTTCAGTCCCTTTAAAGCATGGGAACTTGTTTTGTGGCCAACGTTTGGTATATCTTGAAATGTCTGGTGTGCACTCGAGAAGAATGTATATGCTGCCGCTGTTGAGAATGCATATGTTGCCCTAACTCTAACCCTACAAATATCAGTTCCATCAAGTGGTTAATGACGTTCAAGTCTCCTCTATCCTTACACATTTCTCTCTACTTGTTCGAACTATCAGCTATTGTGAGGCGTGTTAAAATCTTCAAATATAATTGTAGACTTGTCCATTTCTTTAAATTTTGTTAGTTTTTTCCTTCTTGTCTTCTATAGATTATTTTATTATTTAGACATTTGTTTGTTTCCTTGTTTTTTTATCCACGCCTTTAAAATTTATGATTACTTGAGTCTTTAATATACATCTGTTTAACTTATTACAGTCTACTTTCAAATATTACACCATTTCACAAAAAGTTTAAAAACCTTACAACAGTGTACCTCTGTTTGCCCCTTCTGTCCTTTGTGGTATTTGTTGCCATATTTATTTATTTATGCATATATTATAGACCTCATACTGTGTTATAATTATTTTTGCTTTCAACAGTTAATTATTTTTTAATTAAAAGGTAAACTTTTAATTTTGATATAATTATAGATTCATATGTAGTTGAAAGAAATGGTACAGAGGTTTTGCATACACTCTACCCACTTTTCTTCAATTATTCCATCTTTTGAAACTAGAGTGCAGTATCACCACCCATGCTACTGACATTGATAGAATGAAAAGTTGAGACGTTTCCATCATCACAAGGATCTTTCATGTTAGCTTTTTATAGCTGCATCCACTTACTCCCACTCTCATCCCTCTTGAACCCCTGGCAACCCTAACCTGTTTGCCATTTTCATATTGTGTCATTTCAAGAATATTTTATAAAGCTTTTGGAAGTAATGGATTATCTATGACTTGATTGTGGTGATCATTTCATGGATACATGCATATGTCCAAACTCTTCAAATTGTGTACATTAAATATGTGCAGTTTTTTTTGCACATCAATTATGACCTCAGTTAGAAAAAACAAACACTCACACACATAAGACAAGGTTATGCACCAGTCAGTTGATGAAGATATTGTGACCAGAGGTTCACAAGAACCTAAACCTATATTTCCCCTTGGACTGTGTATCCGAACTCACTAATGCAGTGCTTGTGGTGACTAGAGAACATAGCTAGTGTGAACAACAAGAACTGACTGTATTTAGGAGGTAAACATAAAATAAAAGCAAGGAATTTGTTACCTTAAAAAATAAAAGAATGTTACATGAACATATCACACAGTATGTAGTCTTTGGGAATTTTTTTTACTCAGCATAATTCTTTGGAAATTCATTCAGCTCAGTGTGTATATATCAGCAGTTTATTTCTTTTGGCAGCTGAGCAGTGTTCCATGATATAGAATAGCCACAATTTTTCAAAACACTCACCCAAAGTAAGATACCTGGTTGTTTCCAGTTATTAGCTATTATGAATAAAGCTTCTATAAATGTGGATTCATAGGTTTTTGTCTGAGCACAAGTTTTCATTTCCCTGGGATAAATGCCTAGGAGTGCAATTGTTGGAAGTTGTGTGTTAAATTTTTTAAGAAACTGCCAGATTGTTTTCAAAGGGGCTGTGCCAATTTTTTATACATTCCCACCAGCGATGTATGAGCAAGCCAGTCTCTCCACTTTCTCATCAGCATTTGGCATTATTTTTTATTTAGTCATCCTGGTAAGTGTGTATTGGTATTTAATTGTGATTTTAGTTTGCCTTTCCCTCATGGCTAACGATGTTGAACAGCTTTTCATGTGCTTATTTACCATCTGGGTATCTTCTTAGGTGATATGTCTTCATAATCTCTCCCATTTTCCAATTGGATTTTTTGTTTACTATTGAGTTTTGAGAGCACTTACATTCTAGATATTAGTCCTTTTTTGGATATGTGGCTTGCTAGTACTTTCTCTCACTTCGTAGTTTTTCATTCTCTTCACAGGGTCTTTTGCAAAGCAAAAGACTTTAATTTTGATGAAGTTGTTTTTCTTTATTGTGTTTTTGGTGTCAAGTCCAAATTCTTTGCCAAAGTTCCCTTTTTTGCCTATGGAAGTCCAACTGCTCTAGGACCATTTGTTGCAAAGGCTATCTTTCTTCAATTGAATTGCTGTCATACCTTTGCAAAAAATCAGGTGGGCACATTTGTGTGGGTCTAGTTCTGTTCCATGGATCTTTGTGTAGACACACAGAGGGAGGTATAAATCCCTCTACCAACACCGCATCATCATTCTCTTCTTCTGTAACAGCTTTATCAAGATATTATTCACATTCCACACAATACAAAGTGTACAACTCAGTAGCATTCAGTATATTCAGAGTTGTGTAACTATCATCACAATCAATTTTACAATACCTCAAAAGGAAGCTCCATACCTTTTATTTGTTACTTCCTTGTCACCAGGCCTAGGAAACCACTAATTTACTTTCTGCCTCTATAGATTTGCCTATTCTGAACTTAGCATATTAATGGAATCATACATGGTGCTTGTGAATGTTTTTTGAGAGGGAAACCCAGAGACCGGAGGTCTTGCTAAGTTGAGGAGAAAGAGATAAAAATCTGTGAAGTGGTGGTTAAAACTTATGGGATAAAAGACTAAAGACAAGGGTTTTACATAGAGCAAGAGCTCCAGAGAGCACCTTTCAAATCTGTTGGCTAAATAATGATCTGTGCATGTGTGGGCAATGCACAAATTTGCATCTGAGAAGTCTGGGGAAAGAATCACTGAAAAGCAGCCAGTTGAACAATTCCAAAAGCAGGTTGAACAATTCAAAAACAACATACTGGTGTTTTTACTTAATGTAATGTTTCCAGGGCTCATTCTTGTTGTAGCATATATCAGTATTTATTCCTTTTTACGGTCAAATAATATTCCATTGTACAGATATATCCACTTGTCCATTGATGGTTGTTTCTACCTTTTGACTGTTATGAATTATGCTACTATGAACATTTGTGCATAGGTTTTTTTTATGTGGACATAGGTTTTCGTTTCTCTTGGGTATATACCGAGGAGTGGAATTGCTGGTAATTCACCATAGTGGTTAACTTTTATGGTTAATTTTTTGAGGAAAGTCCAGACTGTCATTTACAGTGTCTTCTCCAGTTTACATCCCTACCAGCAACATAAGAGGATTCCAATTTCCCCATATCCTTGCCTGTTCTTGTTATTATCTAATTTTTTAAAAAATATGGCCATTCTAATGGATGTAAAGTAGTATCTCATTGTGGTTTTATTTCAGTCTTTTTTTCTCTGTGTGCTTAATTTTGGGTGGTTTCTCTTGTCATAATTTCAAAGTCATCAATCTTCTGTAGCATATAATGTGTGTCTTTCCCATTCGTTATATTTTTATTTCTACTATTATACTTTATTTTTCATCTCTAGAAGGCCATTAAGGTCTTTTTTATATCTTCCATTTCTCTCCTTATCATGCTATTTTTTCTAAATTTTTGAGTGTGTGGAGCATATTTAAAATAACTTTTTATATTATGGTCTACTAATTCCATCAGCTCTGACATTTCTGTTGATTGATTTTTCTCCTATTTGCAGAGTACACTTATCTCATACTTTGCACACCAGGTAATTTATTATGGTATGCCAAACACTGTGAATTTTACGTTGTTGAATGCTGGATTTTATTGTATTCCTTTAAAGAAGATTGGATTTTGTTCTGTCACACAATTAAATTACTTGGAATTAGTTTTATTTTTTTGAAACTTGCTTTTAAGCTTTCTTAAGGCAGATCAAGAGAAGTTTGGAGGACTAATTTAGTACTTTACTTAATAGCTGCCGTTCTTAGAACTCTCTCTGTCTTGTTTATTCTGCTATCTCTACTCAGGTTGAGAGAAACTATTTCCAGGCTGGTTTAAGAGCTTTTGGAATTGTTCAACCTGCTGCTTTTCAGTGGTTCTTTCCCCAGACTTCCCAGATGCAAATTTGTACATCTCCCATGCATGCACAAATCATTTAGCAAAGAGATTTGAAAGGTGCTCTCTGGAGCTCTTGCTCTTTGTAAAACCTTTGTCTTTCATCTTCTATCCCATAAATTCTAACCACCACTTCACAAATTTTTGTCTCTTTCTCACCAACTTAGCAAGACCTCTGGACTCTGGGTTTCCCTCCCTGTGCTGAATCTTGGAAACTCCTCCAGGCAGTAAACTGGGTAACTACAGGGCTCACCTTACTTGTTTTCTGCTTCTCAGGGTTGACAGTTCTGCATTCTCTGCTGTTCTATGTCTGAAAACAGCTGTTTCTCAGTTCAGTTTTTTATATTGATGCTGCCAGACCCATAGTTCTAAAATACAAATTTGTGTTATTATTCAGCTTTTAAAATCTTTTAACAAAATGGCCTGTTGTCCTTAAGATAAAGTTCAGACTCCTTCACTTAGCTTGTAAAACCTGTAACAGCCAGGGCTCTTTTGGTAGCAAATAGTAGAAACCAATACTTCTGGCTCTTGTGGGGAAACAACAACAACAAAAAAAGGATTTATTAGAGGGGTATGAGATAATCCACTGATTTCAAGGAAAGGGTGGAAAAAAAAAAAAGACTGAAATAGAGGCTCAGGATAACCAAGAACCAGAGGAGCTCAAGATTTCTAGAAAACAGGGATTCTTTATCAGGACCTGCTCTTTGGATCCTTCTGCCCTGGAATCAAATGAGAGACCCAGAGTATTTATCCAGTTGGCTTGAGCTTGGGTCACGTGCCACCCTCCAAGAGGGCAGCATTTCCTGACTGTCCTAGCTTGAGAGCCACAGTGAAAAGTTTTTCCCAAGGGAATTTGAAACTCTAGTACCAGAAGAAAAAGCGATCGATGCTGTAAAGCAAAAATCACAGGTGCTTCCTACCAGGCTTCCAGGCTCTGGCCCTGCCCTTCCTCTCTCAGCCCCCCATCCATCACAGCAAATGATGCAGCCACACTCCAGTGTGCCAGGCTCCCTTGTGCCTCAGTGCATCTGCGCTTATTTTGTCTTCTACTGGGAACCACTTGTTACCACCACACCCCTCCCTCAAAAAAACACACAGCAAACTTGGATAATTTATTCTTCTGCTCAGATAACACTCTCTCTCCACTCTCACCCCACCAGAACTTCTTTACCTCCTAGTCTGGATTAGATGTCCATCCTGTTCACTTGCATAGACCTGTGTTTGCTTCCCTTATAATACTTATATCAAACTATGATGATTTATTGTACATTCATGGCTCCCCAAAAGACTGATGGCATCTTGGGAATAGGGATATTCTCACTTGTTTTGATATTTTGTGCAGCACATAACAGCCATTTAAATTCCTGCTGAATGTCAAGTAATATCTTTTCTTTTGTAGGGGACTCTGCTGGATACGGATGGGCCTCAGCAAACTCTCAACCAGAACTTAGAGCTCAGATTTCAGTATTGCGAGGACAGTCACTGGCGGTGGTTTGTTATTTACACCAAACAGGTAAGGTCTCAGGGCAGAGCAGGAAAACCTTCAGTGCTAAATGCTCTCTTGCATGCTGGGGTGGACAAAGCACCTTGCCCTAACCCAAGTGGAGCAGAATATTAGAGTATGCCACACGTGCACTTTTAGACCTGTAATACCATTTGTTTGTTTTGGTTTTGTTTTATTTTGTGGTTGTTCAGTTGCTAAGTCAGGTCCTACTCGTTGTGGTCCCGTAGACTGCAGCATGCCCGTCTTCCCTGTACTTCACTATCTCCCAGAGTTTGCTCAAACTCATGAGGATGAGTTGGTGATGCTATCTAACCAACTCATCCTCTACTGCCCTCTTCTCCTTTTGCCTTCAGTCTTTCTCAGCATCGGGGTATTTTCCAGTGAGCCGGGTCTCAGACTTGTTTTGTTTTACTCGTCACCAAAGCGTTCATATAAATTAGAAATAAATTTATTTACCAAGTAACAGAAGACTCAACTATCAGTGACTTAGACAATGGATTAGTTAACTTCTCGAGGAATCAACGATGGTAAACATTTTAGGTTTTTAGGCTCATATGGTCTCTGTTGCAACTACTTAACTCTATTGCTGTAGCACAAAAGAAGCCACAGACAATATATAAACAAATGGGTATAGCCAGGTTCCAATAAAACTTTATTTATAAACACAAGTGGATAGGGTGAGATTTGTTTGCCAACCCCTGGCTTATACAATACAAGTTTTTATCATATCACTTAGTAAGAATACTAGAGGGAGATGTTGGCATCCCTATAATTCTTTTGGCCTTTTCCAAGTAGAAAAAAGCAAAAGTCATACCCCAGAATCACTCCCCCTACCACCCCCCAGTAGACTTTCCATTTTGTCTTACTGACCAGAGCTAGGTCACATGAGCACTCCTAGCTTCAAGGGAGTCTGGCTTCAAGGGAATCTGGGAACCAAGCATTTATCATAGAGGAACAGGATTCATAATCAACTTAGAATAAGCATGAATCATTGCCTAGAGCTGGGTACTTTGTCATTCCCAAATCAGGGTTCTGTTACTAGGGAAGGAGGGACAATGGCTTTTGGGTAGCAATAGTTAAATCTGAAGTAAATGTGAACTACTTTAAATAAAAACTCCATTAAAAATCTAATTTTCTATATGCCAAATCCAATTGGAAATTCTTTTTACTTAGCTAACTTAAACCATTTCAATTTGGAGTCAAAACTGCAAGTGTTCTAAAACAAAACCAAAAAAGCGAAGTAATCTTTGCATCAACATTATATTCAACTTGAGTACCTGGTGTGTGTGCTCAGACTCACTTGCTCAGACTCCTCTGTCCATGGGATTTTCCAGGCAAAAATACTGGAGCAGGTTGCCATGCCCTCCTCCAGGGGATCTTCCTGACCCAGGGATTGAACCCACGTCTCCTGCAATGGCAGGCAAATTCTTTACTAC
This sequence comes from Oryx dammah, assembly GCF_014754425.2. NCBI lineage: Eukaryota > Metazoa > Chordata > Mammalia > Artiodactyla > Bovidae > Oryx > Oryx dammah. Next base: position 75,445,679 of record NW_024070203.1, read on the forward strand.
TGCGCCTGGTGATCACATTCAGTTCTGTGTTCCATGCGGCATTCCAGTTTTAGGCAACCAAACCTCAGTTTCAACACTCCACTAGTACAGTTCTGATCAAGAGATAATAGATATCCATGTCTTCTGAAAAACAAAGTACTAAATCAAAATCCCAGGTTAAAGAAATGGTCCCCCGGTTCACCTTAAATATAAAACATCCTTAGGGAAGTGTTAGGATGGTTTGCTGAGGCAAGATCTGCAGTCACGTGGAAACACACAGAGAGATTTTGCCAGCGAAACCACCCCCTTCCCTCCAAATGCTAAGTGCGGTAGTTAAATTTTATTATGGTCTTTTAATCTAGTCTGTATAAATGAGTTTAAGCCACTAAGGAGAGGTGCAATAAACATCCTTTGAAAAGAGTCCTAGTAAGGTCTTATTTCCTTTGGAGTATGGATTTATCAATGTGCACCCAAGGGCTACCTCTGCAAAAGGCAGAAATGTGGTTTGTGTGCCTTGCAAACACAAAAAGAAGGCTTGGCCCAACTCTTTCCTGGGCCCTTTAAACGGAAGCCAAGTCTTCCTATATAGAGAGTGAGATTTATTGATTTACTTATGTTTTATTTTTGGCTGGGGGGGTCTCTGTTGCTGCACTTGGGCTTTCTCTTGTTGCAGGGAGCAGGGGCTACTCTGTTGTGGTGCTCTGGCTTCTCACTGCGGCGGCTTCTCTTGTTGCTGAGCACAGACTCTAGGCACCTGGGCTTCAGTTGTGTAGGTGGATGGAATCGGTCTACACCCTGTGAGACACCATTAAACACCCCTCCTAGCTGCACTGGCTCGGGGTTTGCTGTCATTTACCTGTTTCATACCCTGATGTTTCATGGGTGACATATATGCACAGATAAACAGGGTTCATTCTTAGCAAAGCAGGAAGGCAAGCTTTGTGTCTGTGTATAAACCCCACATCCGTGACTCTTTTCCTTATTGGTGGCAGCCCTTTCTTTCCCCTCTTTTCTCTCTGCTTAAATAAAATGCAACCCAACTCTGTAAAACTTTGAAATGCCCCCTCTATGTACCCTTCACCCTCTAGTTCCACTTTGTGTGTCCTGTCCTCCAAAAGCCCTCTACATCAGCTGCCATAACCCGAGCTTTCCCTCCCTCTCCCCTCTCCTCCTCTCTGTCATCCCCTCATACCCAAGTTCAGGGACCATCCTTGAGCACAATTTATACTAAATTTCTCTAGCCTCAAGCTTTGAGCTTCTGTTGTCTGAAACCTCAGTGGGGCCAAATGAGAAATTAGCAGTCCAAGAGTTGAGAGCAGAAAAATGAGGGGGAATAAAAGAATCTGTGGGAAAGGAGCGAAAGGGAAAATCACAGGGGAACCTTAAGTTTGGCACATGGGGTAAAGTTCCTAGAGAAAGGAAAGCCCCAGCTTTTGTGCAGCAAGATGTATACGACATGTGTCTTGCCACTAGCAGTGATGAGCCGTCAATAAGCCACAGGTGGTGTTTGGGGCAATGGTCAATCTTGACAGTGAATGACTAAAAATACCAGGAAAATTTAAAAAGGAAGAAAAACGACTAGTTTTGTCTTCAGCAAGAGCCATAAGGTGCTAATATAGCCTTTCAAACAGGTTAATATGTATGCCTACTTATAGGTCTCTCAATAATTATATACAGTTAAATAGAAGATTGACTATCATCATTTGATTTGATTGTGATTAGAACCGGTTTTGATTATTTGTTACTCATAAAACATGAGCTGTTTACAAAGTAATGGAAAAAAAATGGGATGTAAGGGAGCAGTTTTGAAAAAGATTAGTAATGAGATCCTGGTCATTTTTAATCTATCTTTTAAAAAATGTACTGTAAGTATATCCCTGTAATTGAGAAACCTTATGGTTACTTGCTGGTTACATCTTATGAAATTAATGAAAGTCAAAGAACTCTAAATTCTTAAAAGCATACTTTTGGAGGACAGGGCACAAAACCTGCTTCTCAGTACGAAGAGGGAAGGAAGAGAATGAAGTCTTTAACTTGAGAGAGTTATTTCTGGGTTTCTTAGGCTTTTTTGCTGAGTAGCTGCTTGAAAAAAATGATCTCAGAAAAGATGGTAAAGCAAGCTGCAGAGAATCCAGAAATGGTAAGTGCTCTTATCTATGTCTGTGTTTCAGTTTGTTTCCACCATCAGCTGGCACTAAACTACACTGATGAATTTCCCCGGACACAGCGAGTCTGGTCTTCCCGTTCAGTTCAGTTTAGTCGCTCACTCGTGTCTGACTCTTTGCAACCCCATGGACTGCAGCACGCCAGGCTCCCTGTCCATCACTAACTCCCAGAGCTTGCTCAATCTCATGTCCATCAAATCAGTGATGCCACTGAACCATCTCATCCTCTGTCGTTCCCTTCTCCTCCCACCTTCAATCTTTCCTAGCATCAGGGTCTTTCAAATCCAGGGACGAACCCAACTGCCCAGAAGTGAGCTTCTCAGCTCTCTGGGAGCTCAGTCTTCAGAATTCAAGCCAATTTCCCAGGGAGAAGTCAGTTGTCCTTGGATTGCTGAGAACTTGCTAACCCTCTACTCTGTACCCTTGTATTTCTGTCTTCTCCCAAATGGAAGATTCCAGATTTACCATAAAAGCAACAACATGGACAGAATCAGCACGGCAGGTAAGAGCTTAAATAAGCTCTGAAGTTTGTCTCTAGATAGAATTCACAGCCTCTTGATACTTCCACTGTACCAAATTAAAATGCCTTTAGCAGCTGGGAGAAGCCTTTGAGTAAAAGAAGCTCTCAAGGCTATAATTTTTTCTCAGTGTAAAATTTATTTTTCTTGTCTCCATCTCTTCAATAAAGGCCTAGTTACTCACTGTAAATGTTGGTGCTGGGGCTGTAAAGAGAGTTCCTGAGATTCTAAACTTTCTATTTGCCTTGTCACCATCAGGATACAAGCTTGTCCCAAGTAAGACAGTACAGTTTGATTTTTTTTTAATGACATTTATAAACATAATTCTCTTGTAGGATAACACACTAGGCTTTGAAAATATTTGAAAACTTTTCCTAATGTTTTAATTTTAGTGTATTATAAGAGGGCGGATTATACCTTTAGTTTAACATTGATCTTTACTTGACTTTGCAGCTTTTTTCCTCAGAAAAATGTTGCATTTTATACTTACTTTTCTTTCTTCTAGAACTCAAAATATTTTCCTAGGGAAGATAAAATTCACTGCCCCTTGGTGTTTGAACACTTCAAAATGTACTAGAGAATAGCAAATCACACCTATAAAACAATCAAGGATGCTTTTTTTTTTAAAAGCATAATAAAATCTAACCTCCTAAGAAGGATGGACCCGTTTAGGCCTCAATTTAAATATATGTATATAATAAACATGTATAAACATAAATATATCATGTATCATTTTATATATGTATGTGTATATACAGAGAGAAAAGCAATTAATGTAGCCCCATTAAAAGGGAGAAGTGCTCTCAAATGTGGTTTGATAAAGTGTAAGCTACTTGATGCAGGAAATACTTGTACAATGAATATCTAAGAATTTTCTCTACAATAAGAGGAAGTAGTAATCTATTTAAAGTTTTCAAGAAAAACAACCACACCATCATATTCCATAGATTTGCATGCAAATTAAAATCTATAATTTATCCTGGTGACTGATAACAAAAGCAGCATGGTAGTCAATAAAACTTGTATTGCCTTACCCAAATAATCATCAAGTTTTATTTTCACAAACTCTTTATTTCTTTCCTTATGTTGGTTCTTAGAAAGAAGTTAAGATTTTTCCTCTGAAAATTGAATGGTGTTGGAATAGCTCACATTTCAAGAGAATGTTGTAGGAATAGCCCACATTTTAGTCTGGAGTTTCATCTGTTAATACAAACACTTGGGTAGAATGGGACCCTGGAAGGGAAATAGAAAGACAAGTCATCTCTTTGAACTTTGACTGGATCTCCTCGCAAAGTACAGTTGATAAGAGCAAGTCATTTTATGGAGCTTAAAGTAACTGTATAAATGTTAGACTGTGACGTTTACTCATTTTCTAGGCAAAACATATAAAGCTTGAATTGACACCTATCACTTATAGAAGTCTCATAGACCAAAATTTACAAGGTAGAATAAATTCTAAAATTTTATAATTGTGAAGAATCTGAGGAGGGAAAGAAAAACTGAGAAAACTGTAACCAACTGAACCCCATAAATAAAGCAGATGGTCCCTTGAGAGATTAAATAGTTCTCTTTTATCCTGGTAAGAAGGAAGAAGTGAAAGAAGAAATTTAGTGCTAACTTAGAGTTAATTAGCTTAGTTAGCTTTAGGCAATGGTTTCAAGGGTTAAGACTTGAACCACTTATGAAGAGATGATTAAGATTTGAAGTCAAATGAATGCACTAAAGAAAAATGTAAACATGCAGCCAAAAATGTGTTAAATTCTTAAGACAGTATTAGTTGAAAAACCAGAAAGGAAAAAAAATGTGTAACATTATTCTTAGAGCTGTGCTCTTATACAAGAAACTAAATTGATTTTTTTCAATATTTGCTACTTTTAACTAGAACAAAATTAAAGGATTATTTTATCTGAAAATAAACTATATTAGTTAGGAGTAGTTTTGACTGCCAATAACAAAACAAAACAAAACAAAATAAGTGTTTTATGGGGGCAAGATAAAAGTCTGTTTCTATCTCATCTAAAAGCCCAGAAGTAGGCAGAATGGGGCTGTGATAGTGATTTCATGGGGTTACCAGAGATCTTTCTGCTCTGCCATCTTCAGGGTGTGGCTTTTACCTCATGCCCAGGATGACTGCTGGAGATCCAGCCACTATATGCACATTCCAGACAACAAGTATAAGAAAAGTATGCAGAAGCACTCACCTTTTTTCCTTAATGAGGAGTCTCAGAAGTCTCACATAGAATTTCTGCTTATAGCTCGTTGTCCAAGAGTCATATCGCAGGCCCCCACCCAGCTGTAAGGAAATCTGGTAAATGTAGTCTTTTTGCAGAGTATGTTGTATTTCCAAATAAATGTGAGTGTTACTACTAAGAAACAACAGAATGAATAATGGAGTAGGCTAACAGCAATCTCTGCTATGTAAAGAAATCTAAAAGACACCGAGAAAAGAAAGCACGTGGATTTATGTAGTACGTGTATTCCTTGCTTACAAGATAGAAGGGCTTCCCTGATAGCTCAGTTGGTAAAGAATTGCCTGCAATGCAGGCGACCCTGGTTCGATTCCTGGATTGGGAAGATCCCATGGAGAAGGGAAAGACTACCCACTCCAGTATTCTGGCCTGGAGAATTCCATGGGGTCGCAAAGAGTCGGACAGGACTGAATGACTATCACTTTCATTCCTAAGGAACTTCTGAAAGTATATTATCATCATTATAATTATCATTATTTATATATTAAACCATAATCTGAATACATGAGAGTTATCAGAAATATGCTAGTAAATATTTTCTGAATTGAAAAACTATATTTAAAATAGTCTATACCTAGTTTGTTTTTATTAGTTTGTATAAGTTTTCCTTAGGTTTACTGAACAGTGGGTCTGAATCTCTAAATTGGTCTTCTGAAAAATGGCAAAGAACAAGGTGGCCTTCTGACTCCAGCTTGCCTCATACCTCCCCTCCCCTCCCCAGTTACCATAACCATATATATTTCTCTGTCCACTTCTCTTTCACTGGGGGCGAGATCAGACAGTGTAAAAGGCCACTGGGTGCTTTGAAGTGTGTTCCTGTTATGTGAGGAGAAGGGGAAACACCAAGGCCAGTGCTATCTGATGTTGTAGGATTGACAGCCTCTGCATAGCTTGTCCACTTCAGAAAACAGAAAAGGTACTGACGTTACAGCCGTCACAAGAATGGTCCGAGCATAGCAGGAAGACAGTTTCAGAGAGCCAGAGGGGAAGGAATGAAGGGTTATGCTATCAACAGAAACTCTCTGTTGAGAGAGAGAGTGCAGGAATCCTGCATTATGAAAACAGGATTAACTCCCCCTCCCCAACTTTACCACCCTGGTATATAAAATATAAAAAGCCTACTGAAATAAGTCCAGGAAACAAACTATATCAGAAATTGCTGAACAATTCTAGTGTGTTTCATTTTTACATAGGGAGAAGGAAGGGAAGGAGACTAGGAGAAAAAAATTCCAAGAAGTTTCCCCCAACTTCTGTATTTCATTGCACAAGACTACTTACACACTATCATGTAATGCTGTAAAATGATAAAATAACAAAACACAAAGCATTGGAACATTACTTTCTCATTTATCAAGACCTAATAATGATTTTTAAAACTATTGAGATAGGCTGCAAATATATGGACATCTCTATTGAGAATACTAACCTAAAGGAAGTCCTATGTATCCTTGAAAGTGATATATTTTACAGAAAAAAATTAAGTTAATCATAGTTAAAAATTAATCCTCTTTTGCAGTACCATGTTATTTATCTCACTTATTTTGTAATGTCCCGCTGTATATAGGGGGACATGATCTCATGAGTAATAAGCAACTTAGTTAATTCACCCCTCATTCTATCATTTACCAATGCCTATATTTACCATATATAGTGGCTAGAAACTGAGAATCCAGAGTCAAGGAGTTTATTTGTTGGAAAAGAAAAGCAATTAGTAAAGAGACATTTAGGGTGATAGAGTGATAAGCTGAGATACACACCGAAAGCATAGTTTTTCAATAGTAGTTCTTTCTTTTTCTGTTGGGCTGGCTAAAAAATTCTTTCAGGTTTTTCAGTACGCTTGGATAAACCTGAATGACCTTCTGGGCCAACCCAATATAAGAAAAGTCTAAGAGTCCTTCCCCCTAAACCCTGGCTAGGAGACTGACCTTGGTGTGCTGTGACCTTACCCTCCGACCTCCAGCTTCCAGCCGGGGTCACCCATGGGGAAAGCCAGTGAGGTGGGAGGAGATGGAGACCAGGGTATTTATTTCTCCGACTCCGTCCCTGCCGGGTCTCTGCGGCTGGCCCAGTCCTCGACTGGGTGCCACAGCTCCTGAAGCGACCTCTCCTACCTGCTGCTTCGGCCGCTCCGGTTCCAGTACCAGCTGCTCCCCTCACCCCTTCAGACCCAGAAGTGGTGAGAACCCACACCCACCCCAGCTCCTCGCTACTTGCTACATCCTTTCACTGGTGCACCTTAATCCTTCCCACACCTCCATTAAGCAGTTCCTTGTAGAAAACTCCCTCAGCTACCCCGGGAGTAAGCCGTCTGCTTTCTGCTGGGCCCCTGACTGTTATATTAAGGTTACCTTATGTGCATGAGGTATACTCAAGTGTCTTAAACTTCAGTTTGATTCTTCTCTTGATTAATGATGCCTTTTGATTAATCAGAGCCCCATTTGGCTTTGGTTCAGCATATGGATTGGAGCTCTGTGGATTATTTCTGGATTTAGGAGTTCATTTTGTGTGAAGTCCCTTTAAAAGCTGTGTTAAATCACAAAATCCATAGCAGCCACCAACGTTAAACATTAAGCTTCACTTCACTTTCAGGGACTCAATTTCTGAAACGCTGAGGTACTTGCAAATGAAGGGGGACTGTGCCGATGACGAGCAGGTGTCCTGCTGACTGGCAGCCTTCGGGACCATTAAGAGGATTATTGTGGAAGGAGAAATGTGCTGGTTAAATAGATTATTTGTGTGCTGCTTCTCTGGCTGTGCTGACTGACATTTCACTAATCTATTTAGCAGATTGAAGTTCCAGAACAAGGCAAAAGTAAAAAATACCACATTCAACAAAACCAGGTCTGTGAGTAAAATTATGTAATGGGTATATTATAATTTTGATAAATCTGCCTGTTTTTCCCCTTTTAAGTAACCAAAGTTATTCTACTTTTAAGATTAAGCCAGAATTCTCTTTCTCAGAAGCTCCTCCATGCAGACTGGTCCAATTGGACAACCATCACAGAAACATAGTGTTTTTACTGTAGAACCCAGTTGGGCTAGGAGAAATGCTTTCCTGAATTTATATATACAAACGTTCCAAGAAGAACACAAAACTCTAGTGATTTTCTTCTTTGCTCCATGCAGTTTTTTTTTTTGAAAATGTTCTTTCTAGTTTGTATGTTTTAGTTTCATAGACTTTCTGCAGTGTATTCTGTATAAAACAGCCTTTAAGTGGATAAACTGCTTTTTCAAGAGTTTAGGTCTGCTGTGCAGATAACAGTAGCAGTAAATATCATAATAGAAAGCATGAATAAACACTCATGGCCAGACACCATGTCAAAGTACTTTTCTGTGGATTAACACATTTATCCTCACCATGATCCTGTATCATTGGTACTGTATCACCATTCCTCAAATCAGTTGAGCAAATTGGGACACAGAGAGGTTAGGTGACTTGCTCCAGGTTGCACAGTTATCAGGGGTAGAAGGAAGCAGGCAGTCTGATTTCACAGGTGTGTCCTTAACTAATTCTTCCTTTCGAGGTTCAGATCTTAATGGGGGTGAATGAAATAAAGGTGGCCTCCAAGTAGCATTGAATGGGGTTCATTATTGGTTCAGCTCCTGTCACAGAGAGGACATATAAAGGTGTATATAAAGGTAGTTAGTATATAAGTACAGTATTTATAAATATATAAGGTCCTTCCTGGAGTGGATAAGCTCAGAGAAAAATTTTAAACACAGACTAAAAGCAGACCTCTCTCCCTTACATAATAACAGCATTTCTGGCTGCTTACATCAGAGACAGGAAGTGAGAATTCCACCAATTACTGGCTGTGTGTCTTCAGGCAGATCAAAAAACTGAATGTGTATAAGGGATGCTTGGGGTGCTTATTAAAATGCAAATTCCCACCCCAAAAGATGGATCCAGTAGATCAGCGTTTATAGCAAGAATGCCAATGGGAAACGCTGCACCAAACTTCTTTAAGATAATTTCATCACTTAAATTCATCCATGTCAGCAGTACAGTATGGCATAGAGCTGTGGTTCTCAAAGGTGACTCTATAATGGTATCACCTGAAGAGCTCAAAAAACATGATGGCTGAGCCCCACTCTCAAAGACTCTGATTTATTAATAAATTTTTCTGAGGGGCCTGTCAGTGGGATTTTTTAGCTGCCCAGGTGATCTAAAGTACAGCCAGAATTGAAACCATTATTCTAAAAGAGTGGTTCTCAGAGTGGGGTCCAGCAATCGTATTGGGCAAGCCCTCCAAATGAGTCTGATGCACGTTTGAGTTCGAGAGCCACTGTCCTAGAACGACAGAGATTCCAGTCAGCACAGATGAACAGCAGTGCTAAGGAGGTGAACCTCTGTGATGCTCTGAGCAGGGCCAGCAGGTTGGAAGGGAGCCTGGTGCCCAACTGTATTGAATTCCAACTGACTTTAGCCAACCTTTATAGAGAGCTAAACCTGAGCTAGGTACTGTTATAATTGCTTTCCACATACAACTCACAGCAACCCAGATATTATTATCATCCTTGGTTTGTAGCCAAGGGAACTGAAAACAGAAGAAAGGTTAAGTAACTTGCCCAAGGTCACCCAGCTGGTAAATGACGGAGTTAGTATCCATGGCCAAACACTCCGTTATTTAACAAATAAAATTTTGTTGCTGTTATTCCTTTACCTACTCTGCCATGAGGCCTCTCTATCAAGACAACTTCCTCATAGGGGAAAAAAAAAGTTTTAGCTGCTCTGTCTGGTGAGCTGCCACACATTTATTTCACCAGGGCCAAAACCCAGTCTCCGTGACTCTGTCTTAGAGAGTTTATAAACACTGAAAGTCGACTATTCACTCACTGAAGGTCTGCAGCAACCGTAACTTCTTAAAGTATGTTAAAATGTCTATAATCCTTTTTTGTAAAACTTTATGAGTGATGTGCACTAACGAGTTTGGTGAAAGTAAAAACAAAGTCATATGTCTTTAACAGATGAGGAAAAGATAAGAGAGGCAGGGTTCGAGTGTTACCTGGAGACACTCCAATGCCTGCAAAGGTGGTCTGGACATGCCTCTTCCTACCAGTAGGGGGCACCCTCAGCAGTAACAGATGTATGCTGCTGGGGCTGCTAAGTCGCTTCAGTCATGTCCGACTCTGTGCGACCCCATAGACGGCAGCCCATCAGGCTCCCCAGTCCCTGGGATCCTCCAGGCAAGAACACTGGAGTGGGTTGCCATTTCCTTCTCCAATGCATGAAAGTGAAAAGTCAGAGTGAAGCCGCTCAATCGTGTCCAACTCTCAGCGACGCCCCTGAAACACAGCTGCTACAGGATAAAACCATTTTTAAAAATTATTTATTTACTTGGTTGCGCTGTGTCTTCACTGATGCACGGGGGCTTTCTCTGGTTGTGGTGAGGGGGGCTACCCTTCACTGCGGTGCAGGGGCTCTTCAGTGTGGTGGCTTCTCTGGGTGCGGAGCACAGGCTCTAGGCGCGTGGGCTTCGGTACTTTCCGCTCGGCGCCAGCAGGCTCAGTAGTTGTGGTGCAGGGGCTTAGGTGCTCAGGGACACGGTGGAATCTTCCTGGACCAGGGGTCAAACAGGTATCCGCTGCATTGGCAAATGAATTCCTATCCACTCTACCACCAGGGAAATCCAGGGTAAAACCATTTAAAACAATCATTGGTTAACAGATATACCGTTTCTGTTGCCTTTTTAATATTAATCTTTGGCTTTTTAACTATTATTGTTGTTGTGGAAATTACTTCCTCTCATGTATTTCTGACCTCTCTGTTTACTTTGTAACAGAAAGACTATTCTAGTTTTCTGCCAAGAAAAAGCAAGATTAAGATGGCTGAAGTTGACTGTGGTTTGGGGACCATAAAGGAAGATCTTTGAAGACAAAGTCTAACTTCTTAAAATGGTCTTAAAGGTGATCTTGACCATGAAAGGGCTTGGCTTCCTACCACCTGTAGAAGAAATGTGAGCCTTCCCATCTTTTTCCTGGATGGACCATATTCATCAAGACTACTTCAGAACTCTGTTTATCTCAAGATTAAAAGAAAATGCAAACCAAAGTTACACAGTTTGTTTTTAATGACTTATAAATGACAAATGGTGAATCTGAATCAATTAGTACAAACCTCCTTCTTTTTTCTTCCCCTAAAATATATATTGACCTGGCTTCATGAAGCCTTTTGTATGTTCTGATATTGCATGAATGAAAGACCTAATCTAAAACACTACAAATGCATTTGGAGTTAAGATCTGAAGACATGACTCATGAGCTGTGGCTCTAAGAAATGGAATCATCGAAAAAGAAATCTGGACTTCACTGATCCGTCCAAAGCATCAGAACAAGGAAGTGATGAAACACCACTTTGTTTTCTTATATAACTCTGAGCCTGCCAGTGTGGATGTACTCAGAGCAGTAGGCTGCCCTGTTCTCTGTTTCTCCACAGCTGTAGTTGCATTCTGTCCTTAGTATACTGAGTTCAGTTCAACAGTCATAAGGCTATTTTGTATATTTTTATTTTGAAAACCAAGGGGACCCTTCACTCAATATCAAATATCTTAGCTTTAAAACTATGTATACTTTTTCACTAGACTTTTCCTTATCCAGTTTCAGTTCATCATGATAACTAATAGAATTATACACAGAATTAATATTGCAATAAGGGAGAGGGACAGAGGAATCAATGTAATCAGATAAAGTGTGATATTCGAATGTTCTTTTCTAACTGTGTTGTGTAACTAATTATATAATAAATATGAATATATTCTAGTGAATGTAGAATTTATTGGTGAAAAAATTCGGTGGATGATTTTTTGAAGTGTAGCCTCTATTAAAGCCCTATTATATTTATAAAGCAGTGTCTCTAACCATAACTCCTAGGGCCATGAAGTTTCATTTTTACATTTTAGGAGATGGTGGGACATTTTTGCAAGGTGGAATCATCCCAGATCACCTATGGTGAGTGTTTTAATGAGCTAAGATACATTTTCCAATTAAAATAGAAGCTTATTCTCTATTTTGCCAATTTAAGAATAGTCAAAAGTCTATTTCTTTTTAATAGCAAATGCCTACACTGTGTAAGGATTTATTGAAGACCTAGAAATGCAAAGAGAATTTGTATTTGGGTTGAGAAAATGTATATATTAGATGGAACCATATTTAACTGCTGTGTTGTAGGTCAAAAATAGTTGAATGTTAACCCTTTAATGTGTTGCAACTTGATACATAGTTGCAAATAATCCAAGACAGCATGGGAGTAAGTGTCCAGAGTGTAGTGTGGTCCTATGTGTCATAGGAAGTTGCAGGGGGTGGTCAAGAAGGCCTGAGGTGAAGAGGGACTTTGAAGAAAGAGTAGAGTCAAGCAGAGGCAGATATGGGGCACCCATGTAGAAAGAAAGGATCAACTCTGGTGGGAGAACAAGTGCAGTGTCCAGGGAAGGATAAGCAAACATGCTCTGCGCTAGCAAAGCCTGAGGTTAAGGGAGTGAGAGGGACCAGCACCTATGCCTACAGGACTGCAGCATCCCCGTAATATAAGTAGAGCAATTTACCCCTGTTTGATGATGGCAAAAACAGAAGCATTGAATTTAATAGTTTTTTTCCCCCAAGACATTGAGATCACCATCAATATAAAAATATGAGACTAAAAATACAAGTGATGAAGTGCATTCCACAGTACATACTGTGAAGAATAAATGAACTGAGACAGTGGGAAGCAAACTTCCTCAGCAGTTATGCAAGAGAAGAAGGAGCTATTAATTAGCTCCTATGGGGGTTACTGGGCCTTCCTTTATCTGGAAGGAATTGGGGGTTTGAATCACTTCTGGATCAAAGCTACTTCATTATTGGGTTAAAAAGCCTGACTTCCAACTGCCAGAGTGACCTTCCCAGCTGCAGGCTCTGAGAGAAGATGGCCAGTGAGTCCCCGTCACTGCTTGGGGCGAGGTCTTCACCCTCCAGGTGCGACGCTGAGGTAGGACCTTCCCAACAACAGAGCCATCCGCCCCGGCCAGACATCCGAAGACATCCTCCTGGGCGTGAGTTATGCAGGTAGAAAGTGAAAGTGAAGTAGCTCAGTCATGTCCGACTCTTTGCGACTCCATGGAGTGTAGCCCACCAAGCTCCTCTGTCCATGGGATTCTCCAGGCAAGAATACTGGAGTGGGTTGCCATTTCCTTCTCCAGGGGATCTTCCCGACCCAGGGATCGAACCCAGGTCTCCCACAGGAGAGCATCTTGCAGGTCTCTGAGCCACTAGGCAACTGCTAAATTCGTTCAAGTAACTCCTAAGGGGTGTGGTGTGGCTTTGGAAATCAGCATATGCTTTAATCTATGGATTTACTCATAAATTTACAGTCATCAACATCACTTCTGTCCATGTCACGACGTACATATATGTTTCTACCGCTATTCAGACTCCTAAAATAGCTGGCACTTTGCCCACAGGCAAACACACTTGAGTCTGAAAATTTCACAAAAATAGTTATAGGGAAAAAGATCAGAGCTGATTCAATGGTGGCTGGGTCCTGAAATCTGAGCCCTGTTGGGACGCATGGAGGGAAGCACGTGTGGGCTTTGTCTGAAGAGCCGATGGATTCGCCAAAGCCACCGGTGAGTGTCCAGCTTGCACACATCCCCATGGGGACAATTGGGAAGCAAATTTTGTGTGAAATATGTACATTAGAAATTACCTTAAGTTCCCCCTCAGGGTGAATTTAAGAAGAGCTGAGGGATCTTAATTTGTGGAAAACCAAAAAGGTTACAAGCCTCAGTGGGGAAATAATGGCCAAAATGATCCTAAAAGGCAGAACGAAAGCAAACCATGCCGCGGCAGCAACAACTTCTCCGGGTGCTTTCTGGTCCTCTCTCCTCCTGCTGTGGGTGGACGGTGGTCCACCAGGCAGGCTGAGGGAGGGGCCTGTGTGGACTCAGGTGGGAGATGGAGTAGAAAGCCCTTCTCTCCTTCATGAGGAACCTCTTGACCCTGCCATCTGTGATCCCAGAAAAAAAATCAAGGGAAAGTTAGGCACTTTTTTTCTGGCTCACACCACCCCAAAATAAGACATGCTGAATTAACTTACAAAAAGTGTGGCAAACTAATAATCCCTCGTAAGATGGCTTGAAAAGAAAGTGAAAGTTGCTCAGTCATGCCCGACTCTTTGTGACCCTGTGGACTATAGCCTTTAGTCCATAGACTTTAGACTATAGACTATAGTGGGTAGCCTTTCCCTTCTCCAGGGCATCTTCCAACCCAGAGATGGAACCCAGGTTTCCCGCATTGCAGGTGGATTCTTTACCAGCTGAGCCACAGGGGAAGGCCAAGAATACTGGAGTGGGTAGCCTATCCCTTCTCCAGAGCAGTTTCCCGACCCAGGAATTGAACCGGGGTCTCCTGCATTGCAGGCGGATTCTTTACCAGCTGAGCTATAAGGGAAGCCCTAAGATAGCTTAAGCCTTATAATTGTGCCTCCCCCTGCCACCGTATTCACCTATAATTGTTCTGATAAGTTGCTTTGTAATATCTATTTGTTACTATTTTTAAAAAACAAGTCATTTGCGTAATAGTTTCCCAGATAAGAAAAATTAGTTAGAGCTATAGAAAAAAGCCTTAGCCCATGTACTTTCCTGTAGGGCAGAGGCTTTGGCTAACCATATGGGCTTTGCTTGTGTAATATCTTGGAAGAGATGAGATGTTCAGTTGATTTAAAGGCACTGACCCTAGTGAGTTTGCACTGCTCCTGCACTGAATGTGGTTTCTCTCCCGGAAATGTGGGAACACAGAGTTGGCTGTACTTCCTAATAGGTTTTCCATCTGTCCACAAGAGCACATAGTTGATGGGTCTGCGGTACAGCAGTTGTCTGGGGTGGAGGCACTCAGAGTGGCAGGCTGAAAAGTGTGAGATGGCTTTTGCTCTGCATATGTGTGCTTTGTTCGCACTAGAAACTGGTCCCTGCAGAATTTCTGAAGAGCTCCAGTCCTTTGGAACGGGGTCTGGTGAGCAGAGGAAGAGACGATGGAAATCTACTGCTCCAGGATCCTAACTGAGAGGAGGTCAGAACAAAGATGATGAGTGAGACAAGTGACACGGCAGTTATTAAACATACAGGTTGCAAAAGCCAACAACTTGAAGTTGTGTTCTGTTCAAAAATCAATTAATCGCAGAGTTGATTCCTGGAGTTTGCTTCACACAAGCTGGTGGAGCTTCATGCTTTCCAGGAGCACTCGGCCAACAAGTACACCTCTTTATGCTCAGAGAGAAAGCACATATACTCCCATCACTTGTATAGCACCACGTTAAGGAAGAAAACAGGAAGATTGTACGTAAGAGTTTATTTTTACGGGATGACTGAACATGCACCACAGTGGTTAAACCTAAGATGTTTACTTGTAACTGAATTTATATCCATCATATATCTAAATATTAGTTGAAAGTGAAAGTGAAAGTCGCTCAGTCATGTCCAACTCTTTGTGACTCCATGGACTAGTCCATAGAATTCTCCAGGCCAGAATACTGGAATGAGTAGCTTTTCCCTTCTCCAGGGGAATCTTCCCAACCCAAGGATCGAACCCAGGTCTCCTGCATTTCAGGCAGACTTTTTACCAGCTGAGCCACAAGCGAAGCCCAAGAATACTGGAGTGGGTATCCCTTCTCCAGGGGATCTTCCCGACCCAGGAATCCAACCGGGGTCTCCTGCGTTGCAAGCAGATTCTTTACCAACTGAGCTATCAGGGAAGCCCAAATATTAGTTAGTTTTTTGCAATTAACCACAGGTTGTTTATGTCATGAAAGCAAAAGTGTTAGTCAGTCAGTCTTATCAGACTCTGTAAGCCCATGGACTGTAGCCCATCAGGCTCCTCTGTTCATGCAATTCTCCAGGCAAAAGTATTGGAGTGTGTTACCATTCCCTTCTCCAGGGGATCTTCCCAGCCCCGGGATCAAACCTGGGTTGCCCAAATTGCAGGCAGATTCTTTATCATCTCAGCCACCAGGGAAGCCCTGTTTATGCTATTCATACACACTAAGTCACTTCAGTCTTGTCTGACTCTCTGCGACCCTGTGGACTGTAGCCCTCCAGACTCCTCTGTTTATGTCATAGATGTTCTTATTTCCCTTTTATTTTGACCTCATCTTCTCCCTTTCTATGTGTCAAAATTAAAATAGGTAACACACGGTCTGGTGATTATAATGAAGATAGGCTGAGATCTTAGGCAGTGAATTCACTGAAGAAAAATCCCCAAACCTTTCTGCCCTATTGTCCTTACCTGCGACTTTAAAATAAAATCCTGCTAGATGATGAACAAACAAAAACGAACAAACAAAAACAAACGCAAAAAGTAACTTACTCCATTTGTCTTTTTAATGGACCTTGTGAGTTTGGAAGATAGACATATGAAATACATTTCTCAGGTTTGAAAAAAATTAAATCATTTGAAAGTCTTTTCTCATTCTGTTTCCCTTAAATGCATAGGCTAGAAGCAATTTG
The DNA here is from genome assembly GCF_014754425.2 of Oryx dammah. Lineage (NCBI taxonomy): Eukaryota > Metazoa > Chordata > Mammalia > Artiodactyla > Bovidae > Oryx > Oryx dammah. The sequence continues at coordinate 75,462,064 of NW_024070203.1, forward strand.
TATGACTTATCCGCCCCTTTTTTCCCTATAAAAATGTCACAAGTTTCCTTTCTTGTTAGTCAAGGGTGTTAAGATCAAAAGAAGCTTTAGTCCAGTCATATTTGCAAAAAATAATTGTCAGAGTAGAATAGCCTCCAACTTTACCCTAACTTTGGCATCATAATTTTGTGAAGGGGAAAATGAAACCAGGGGATCACTGTATTGAAGGAGAGTGAAATTGAGGTCAGTTCTGAAAAAGGTCACTTCCTGGAGTATATTTCAAGACTAAGAAGGAGATGTTCTGTTCCTTGCTTCTGTTTGAATGATTACCATTTCTTTCTCACACTAAAATGAGAGTTAATTTCATTCTTCCTTGCCAGTTTCTGATAAAATTTACAAACCTATTATGAGTTTCTGGTGCTTGAAGTAAAAAGGAAATAATCAAATATGTGGACATCATAATTTCTTAGGCACTTTCAGTTCAGTTCAGTTCAGTCGTTCAGTCATGTCTGACTCTTTTCGACCCCATGAACTGCAGCACGCCAGGCCTCCCTGTCCATTATCAACTCCCGGTGTCCACCCAAACCCATGTCCATTGAGTCAGTGATGCCATCCAACCATCTCATCCTCTGTCGTCCCCTTCTCCTCCTGCCCTCAATCTTTCCCAGCATCAGGGTCTTTTCAAATGAGTCAGCTCTTCGCATCAGGTGGCCAAAGTATTGGAGTTTCAGCTTTAACATCAGTCCTTCCAATGAACACCCAGGACTGATCTCCTTTAGGATGGACTGGTTGGATCTCCTTGCAATCCAAGGGACTCTCAAGAGTCTTCTCCAACACCACAGTTCAAAAGTATCAATTATTCGGTGCTCAGCTTTCTGTATAGTCCAACTCTCACGTCCATACATGACCGCTGGAAAAACCATAGCCTTGACTAGACGGACCTTTGTTGGCAAAGTAATATCTCTGCTTTTCAATATGCTGTCTAGGTTGGTTATAACTTTCCTTCCAAGGAGCAAGCATCTTTTAATTTCATGGCTGCAATCACCATCGGCAGTGATTTTGGAGCCCAGAAAAATAAAGTCTGACACTGTTTCCCCATCTATTTGCCATGAAGTGATGGGGTCGGATGCCATGATCTTAGTTTTCTGAATGTTGAGCTTTAAGCCAACTTTTTCACTCTACTCTTTTACTTTCATCAAGAGGCTCTTTAGTTCTTCTTCAGTTTCTGCCATAAGAGTGGTGTCATCTGCATATCTGAGCTTATTGATATTTCTCCCAGCAATCTTGATTCCAGCTTGTGCTTCCTCCAGCCCAGCACTTCTCATGATGTACTCTGCATATAAACTAAATAAGCAGGGTGACAATATACAGCCTTGACGTACTCCTTTTCCTATTTGGAACCAGTCTGTTGTTCCATGTCCTTTTCTAACTGTTGCTTCCTGACCTGCATACAGGTTTCTCAAGAGGCAGGTCAGGTGGTCTGGTATTCCCATCACTTTGGAGAGTATTTATTGATGTTTTCTGTGATAAACAACAGTGCTCTTTGGGCAAGTTCTCACATAATCCTACACCCCAAATACGATGATCCATCACATGCCTAATAGCTCATATCTCATTACTTAATGATTTTGAGATCTGGTGGTGATAGGCATAACTTCTTATCAAAGAGCCCCAGTAACCCAGGTGCCCAGAAATGGTCTGGGCAAGATAGAGTGATTTAGGCCTAGTGATGGTACACAGGCTACTCAGAGACTCTTAACCTAGAAAAGGAACTCAGAAGTGATGCATGAATTTTTTCTCCTATTTTCTTGAAATCCTTTAGAGTGTTTAAGTACCACAAAGGATGAGAGACATGATAATGGAGTAGAAGATGACCCCTCTGACTTGAATTCTGAGCTTGCCTCTGCTTCCAGGTAGTAATGTGAGTGTAGGCGATTTACCTATATATGGCCCTTAGTTTTTTCATCTGTAAAATTAGTTATAAGAACTTACATGTGTACTGGTTAAGTGGGGAGCCTAACCAAGTGTCCTGGTTCCTATGTGGTTCCAGTTTAAAATTAGCACAGAGAGGACTTTCCAGGAGACCTGGGAGACAGAGCAAGGCAATGGCCATTACCTTCTGACAATCAGATACAGTGACATGGAAAGGCTAGTTTCTAGAAGTTTCTGTCCCCCTCCACTCTGTACCAGCTCTTCTTCTTGACTGACAGAGCCCAGGCCCACCACCAATTGCTTGGTGAGGGGCTCACAAAGCTGTAGCTGGCTTCACAGAAACAGCAAGTCCCGAAGACCCCCTTCATGGGCCCACTTGCAGTGGGCTCCAAGCCCTACTTGGCTTCTAGAATTCTCAGAGAAACTAGTTTGTGACCTTTGATCTAAGCCTCCAACACCTCCTTCCAGACCTTTACTTCCTGGACTCCTGCCCCAATTGTGTGAGACAGAATGCCTGTAATAAATCCATTATCCCCTCACACAGCCGTTCTGCCTCTCTGACCAAACCCACGTCTCCCCAGTCGCATTTAAAGGCTTGCAAAGCAATGCATTTGCTTAAATCTCTGCAAAAGGTATTCCCTGGCTAACAATCAGTTACTTTATATTTGGAAGAGAAGGATAATTGGGGTTAGGCTCTATATACATTCCCATCACATATATTATTCAATCTAATGTACATGTGAAAACCTGTGTGGTTCTGCCACGTGCAGGTTAAGTGCAAAGACAAATAACAAATTGAGTTTTCAACAAGCAGCCAAGCTCTTTTCTTCTTCCCAGGGGTGTAGCTGTTGTTGTCTTAGTAACTCCGGAAATTCAAGGAGACCTAAGATGTTTACTTTTCAATTAACAAAAGAAGAGAGATCCCTTTTTGAAAGATTTGCTTGCTGCTCCATTTCTAATTGGGTTGGCTGCTGAAGGAAAATATCTTCCTAGGTTTCCATTTTTTCCCTTAATTTTGTAAATATAATGCCTGGCACATATACACTATTTATTTATTTTTCCAGTGGTTTAAATGTGTAAGCTGCTGGAGAACTGAAATGAACGGAACTCTGGTGTAGATAAATATATGCTGCTGCTAAGTCACTTCAGTCGTGCCCGACTCTGTGCGACCCCATAGACGGCAGCCCACCAGGCTCCCCCATCTTAAGTCTAATTCTGTGACTTGCTCCCTCGATAATTATGCCTTGAGATCTCTCAGTGTTTCTCGTTCGCCTGGGTGAGACTGGAGACAGGGGAATCACGCTTTCTGGGAGCATGTCTCCCCCTTATGGTCATTCATTAGTACTACAAAAAACTGGACTGCCTTCTGGGAAACAGAACTCACCACCAAGAAACACCCTTTCCTTTGTAGATACGGTGTGTTTTTAAAACACCTGTCCGTTCCAACACATCTCTTTTCTACACAGACACCTGGTTACACTGGGATGGTTGCTGGATCACTTGAGTGTCTCCTGATAAGCATTCCATCACAAAGTGGTCTTTTCTTAAAAAAAATTTGAGATATAGTTGATGTACAACATTATGTAAGCTACAGATGTACAACATAGCGATCCACAAATTTTAAAGGTTATACTACATTTATATTGTAAATGTCATTTATAAAATATTGGCTCTATACCCTGTATTGTACAATATAAACTTGTAGTTTATTTAATAATGTTTTTGAAAGCTTTTTCTGCATTTTCGAAGACTGAAGAGGAATGTATAATCGAGATGGCCAAAACCCTTCTTTTCTTTAAACAGAAGAAAACCTCTTAAGAGAAAATCCTACCCCAAGCAAATATTTTTTGTCATTCTTTTATTCTGACTCCTGTGGCTGTATCTAACAGAGTGGCTTCTCAGCCCTGTCTGCACATTAGTATTCTCTGAGCAGCTTTAAAAACTATGGATATTGGGCCATACTTCCAAATAATTCTGACTTGGTCTTGGCCAGGGTGTTGCTCTTTTTAAGGCCCTGCAGTGATTGCAGTGTGCTGCCAGGGCTAAGAACTGCTATGTGTCACTCACTGTGGTGGTGCTAAGGATTTGATGGCGGGACACAACTCAGTCACACTCTGACATCACCATTCCCAGGCCACACATACTGTTCCCTCTGTCTAAATCACCTGCCTTGTTCATTGTATAATTAATTCCTCCTTTTTTGCATCTCAGTTAACTATCACTTATTCAAAAGCATTGCTGCTCTTCTGTCTAAATTAGGTCCTGTTCTGTTTGCCCTTATATAACATCTCCCTTCTCTTCCTTCGTTAACACTTACCCTAGTTATAATGACAGGTATTCCTCTTGTTGGAACGCTCACAATCAGAACTCAGGACCAAATAGGTTTTGCTAATGAGGAAGAAAAGGTAGATTTCCCTGAAGGAAATGGAATTTAAGCATCAGGGCTGTTCTGTGGGCTGAATAACATTTCCTCCAAAGGTGTCCCTGTCCTAATCCCCAGAATCCGTGACTATGTTAACTTGTACAGTAAAAAGAACTTTTCAGATGGGACTAAAATGAAAGATCTTGAAATGGAGGGACGGTTCTGGATTATTCAGATGTACCCAACGTGATCCAGAGTCCTTATAAACAGGCAGGAGGGTCAAAGTTAGAGAGGATACACAGTTGGCAGCAGAAGTCAGAGAGAAGAAAAGATGCTGCACTGCTGATTTTGAACATGGAAGAGGCCGTGAGCCAAGGACTACAGTGACCTCTGGAAGCTGGAGGAACAAGGAAATGGGTTCTCAGATCCTCCAGGAGGAATGCTGTGCTTCTTACACCTAGCAGTCTCTACACTTTTTCAGATCAAACAGAAGCAGATCATGAAGATGGAAAGATTCATTTGAACAGAAGTAATGACTAAGGTCTTGGATTGTTTGTTAACCAATTAATAAAGAGGAAATTGTAAGAACACACTGGAGAAATTCTTTGCTGATTTGACACAATTTACTGGCATCAATGAAGATATTATAAACTCAACACACAACCTCAAGGAGAATATCAGTGACAGATTGGTTAATAAATGTCATCAATTCAAAGAATATTTCATATTTATGATAGTCACTGCACAAGAAAATGTGAAATGTCTGAAATCTTATTCTTACGTGAAAGAGATATGATAGAGTCTTTCTCAAATTTGACAAAATTCCCAAACATTTACATGACATTTCCAGGAACACATTGTTAGTAATAGCCAAGGAATGGATGGACATGAGACCCCCTAGAGAGGAAAGGTGGATTGGCTGAGTGAGTATGTTAAAATTTAGGGGAGAGAGGATCACTGTGCAGGGTAAGTCTTCCTGGCTACAGGACTAGAGTTGTTGATAAACTCAGGAAAAAAATGTTGCAGTAATTGTACTTCTCACCACCCACCATCTTTATAGTTTTGGCTAGGCACATGTTGCATTTCGTCTAGGAATTTTAAAAAGTGGGATGTAAGTAGTCAAACCCTTTTTGAAAAAACTTAGGTTCATATTTGAAAATTAGAGCAGCCAGTTGTTATTACTAATACATCAATTTGGGTTACAGAGAAGACTTACCTGAAGGCCAGCAACTATTAATTGATGCCTACAGCTCTTGGTAGATCATAGCACTTGGTTCCATTGCTTCATGGCAAATAGATGGGGAAGAAGTGGAAACAGTGGCAGATTTTATTTTCTTGGGCTCCCTGATCACTGCAGATGGTGACTGCAGCCACAAAGTTAAAAGACGCTTGCTTCTTGGAAGGAAAACTATGACAAATCTAGACAGTTATTAAAAAACAGAGACATCACTTTGCTGACAAAGGTCCATTTAGTGAAAGCTATATGTTTTTTCTAGTTGTCATGAATGGATGTGAGAGTTGGACCATAAAGAAGGCTGAGCACCGAGGAATTGATGCTTTCAAATTGTGGTGCTGGAGAAGACTCTTGAGAGTCCCTTGGACTGCAGAGATCAAACCAGTCCATCCTAAAGGAAATCAACCCCGAATATTCATCAGAAGAACTGATGCTGAAGCTGAACTTTGGCCACCTGATGCAAAGAACTGACTCATTGGAAAAGACCCTGACGCTGGGAAAGATTGAAGCGCGGAGGAGAAGGGGGCAGCAGAGGATGAGATGGTTAGACAGCATCACCAACTCGAAAGACATGAATTTGAGCAAACTCTGGGAGACAGTGGAGGACAGAGGAGCTCGGCCTGCTGCAGCCCATGGGGTCACAAAGAGTCCGACTCAACTTAGAGACTTGGTAAACTCTTGGTAAGACTGTCCTTGCCTGTGAAGCCTTCATTTAGCTGAGGGGTGGGATGTTTGTTTAGAAAAAGACTTGAAAGGTGCAAAATGCTCCTGGACTCAGATCTATGGAACCTGTCTCAGTTGTCTGCTCTTCTCCCCCGCAGCAGTTTTCTTACTTTGCTTAGTGATTCAGAGCTGGTCGAGCCGCCAGTGCGACTTCCAGCCTCCAGGGGGCGCACCAGCCGCGGCGCAGTGAGGCCGCTCTGGCCAGCTAGGGCCAGCTCGTCTTAGTGGCCAGCCCGTCCCCTCCTCTCCGTCCGCTACCGTCGCCTCTGCCGCGGTCGCCGGGAGGAAGGTGGTGCCGGGGCCGCCATTCCTCGACTGACTGGAAGGTACTTGGGCCTCGGCCCGCGGGCAGCCCCGGGATGAAAGCCACTGACACCTCCCCCCGATGGCCCCGAAGCACCGGAGGGCCCGGCTTGGGGCCTGGTCTAGGGACCTGAGAGGCGGGGCCGCCCGCGGGGAACAGACCCGTGGTGGCCGGTCTCGGGTCTGTGCTGCCCGGGGGACTGGGAGGGCCGGCGCGGGCGCTGGGGGCTGGTGTGAGGGTAACGGCCGCGCGGCGGGCGTGGCCGGGGCGGGCGGCCTGGCGGGGCCTCGCGAGGTCGACGGTCCGAGCGGGAGCCCCCTCGGGCGGCGTCTCGCCACTCCGCCAGAAAAGGTGCGCTGTCTCGGCCTCGGCACGGACAGTATGCACCCAGTTACTCGGCACCCGCCGTCCAGGCGGGAAGAGAAGCTGCTGAGATGTGAGCGAACTATTCCGATATTACATGGCCCCGGGTACCCGGGTTCAAAGACAGGACTGCTCCTTATTAAAAGTGCAATGCAGGAGGCCCATCATCTTGCAATACAGGGCTCTGCCTCGAGAAAATGACGTTTATTCTTTAAAACGGCCTACGGTGTTTAGAATTGGCTACCGAATATAACGAAGGGGGAAAAAATACATCATTTAATAGTATCAATTCTCATTCTAAAGAATGGTACCTAGGAGCGTAAAGAGCTCTGCTAGTGGGGCGGGAATTATAGTAAGAGAAGTCTTCAATGCTTACTGTATGTCATTGTGCTGGATGCTTTGAATCGTATTGTCTGTATTTAATCCTTGTCGCAACAGCGGGGGGTACCATTTCCATTTTACAAATAAGGAAACCGAGGCACAGAGTCTAAATTAACTTGTCCAAGGTCAAACAGTAAAGGATTTGAACCTCATCTCCTTACTCCAGTGTTCCTGCTTGTTACCTTATACAAACCTATTCCATAAGACTTTTGTTTACTTATCAATTTGACTCGTATTAGGTTGGTACAAAAGTAATCGCGATTTTGGACCGTGAATTTTCAATCATTGTAATTAGGCGCCAACACGTCGTTATTAGTCAAAATAGAAACCATTACAATCAACATGTTTTTGTCAATGAGAAGTAAGTTTGTTTATTCCTATACTGTGAAAATACATACTTTGGGATTCCAGGAACTCTTGGGAAGCATTTTCTACCTCCTGCCGGTTGTGGAAGCGTTTTTGCCTGCAACAAGTTGTCAAGATGCTTAAAGAAGGGGTAGTCAGCTGGTGAGAGGTCAGGTGAATACGGCAGATGAGGCAAAACTTCATAGCCCATGTCGCTCGACTTTTAAAGTGCTGGTTGTGTGGCGTGTGGTGGGGTGTTGTCATGAGAAGAATGGGGCCCTTTCTGTTGACCGGGGCCAGCGCAGGTGTTGCAGTTTCCCGTGCATCTCACCGATCTGTTGAGCATACTTCTCACATGTGATGGTTTCGCCGGCACTCAGAAAGCTGTGACGAATCAGACCTGCAGCAGACCCAGACAGTGACCGTGACCTTTTTCTGGTGCGAGTTTGGTTTTGGGAAGTGCTTTGGAGCTTCTTCTCAGTCCATCCACAGAGCTGGTTGTCAGTGGTTGTCGTGTATTATACAGTCGACTTTTTGTTGTGTGTCACAATCCAATTGAGAAATAGTTCATTGTTGTTGAATAAAAGCAGATGACACTTCAGAACAATGATTTTTTTGATTTGTGGTCAGCTTGTGAGGCACCCACTAACTGAGCTTTTTCACCTTTCCAATTTGCATCAAATGCCACACAACTGTAAAACGGTCAACGTTGAGTCCTTTGACAATTTCTTGTGTGGTTGTAAGATCAGCTTTGATAATGACTCTCAGTTGGTCTTTGGCCACTTCTGATGGCCAGCCAGTATGCTCCTCAGCTTCAAGGCTCTCCTTTGCAGAACTTCTTGAACAACCACTGCACATACATAGTTAGAAGATCTAGGTCTAAATGCCTTGTTGATGTTGCGAGTTGTCTCCCTGCTTCTTTACAACCCACTTTGAACTTGAATAAAAAAAAATATAGCTCAAATTTGCATTTTGTCTAACGTCATTTCCATAGTCTAAAATAAATGTAAACAACAAGTAATAAGTCATTAGCAAAAAGCATAAAGCAAGAAATACATGTTAAAATGATGTATAACGTAACCACATTTATTTAAAATGTATTCTGGTATCATATGGCCAATTTCAACAGTGTAAAATTGCAGTTACTTTCACACCAACCTAATAGCTTGAACTGATTTCCCTGAGGTTTAATTTTCATGGCCAAATGCAAGTATCCTGTACCAACTCCTTTTTAGCTTAAAAGGGTGTTTAATTAGAAAAATGTTTGCTTGTTAAGGAGTATAGTGACAATAAAGTTAAGCATGGACTAGGGCCCTCACAGAGAAGGCAATAGCACCCCACTCCGGTACTCTTGCCTGGAAAATCCATGAACGGAGGAGCCTAGTAGGCTGCAGTCCATGGGGTCGCTAAGAGTCAGACACAACTGGGGGACTTCACTTTCACTCTTCACTTTCACGCATTGGAGAAGGAAATGGCAACCCACTCCAGTGTTCTTGCCTGGAGAATCCCAGGGACGGGGGCGCCTGGTGGGCTCCCGTCTATGGGGTGGCACAGAGTCGGACACGACTGAAGCAACTTAGCAGCAGTAGCAGCAGCAGGGTTGGGTTTATTTGGTTGTTAATGAGCTTCATTACTTTTCATAATTGTTTGCATTTTGATACCATTTTTAGTGCAATATTATGGCAGTAATGCTAAAGGGGAATGAAAGGTTTGTCCGTGTGATGAAGAACCCACTTGCCAATGCAGGAAACATAAGAGACGCGAGTTCAATCCCTGGGTCAGGAAGAGCCTCTGGAGTAGGCCATGGCAACCCACTCCATTATTTTTGCCTGAAGAATCCCACGGAGAGAGGAGCGTGGCAGGTTCCATAGGGCCCATAGGGTTGCAAAGAGTCAGACATGACTGAAGCAACTTAGCACGGAAGTTAATATTTTAGAGGATGTAGGAAGGACATTTGAAAGACTGTAGTAAAGAGGAATTAAGAAATTTGGGGCGTGTTATTTAGAGCAAATTGTATTACTTACTATATGGAAGAGAAAGGCATTTCCAGTTCCTGTAAAGTGGTATTTCCCATTGTGGAGAGAAGTTGGATACTATAGTGTGCTAAATCCCTTAGCCTTATCAGGATTTAAGAGTTTGCATATTCAGCACTCCTGTAGCAAATGTATGCGGAGTGCCTCCCAGAGCCAAGCATGGTTCTAATCCCCGGAGATGCCGGAGGAACAAAAGAACACAGAATTCTTGTCCTCCTGGAGCTAACATTCCACTGGGGAAAGTGAGGATGGGGATGATAAGTAAAATACTGATTAAAAACTAAAATCTATCCAGTCAGTGGTAGTAATTGCTTAGAAGAAAGATGAAGCAGTGAAGGGGGATAGGGAGATCCAGGGAAGGAGCAGAAGCAGTTTTGAAATAAGGAACAGCTCCATAGAGAAGGCTCCTGAGTACAACCGGAAGGGGTCAGAGACAGCCCTGCAGCTGTGTAGGGGTCGGGTGCACTAGGCAAGGGCTCAGGTCTGGAGGCCAGCAGGCTTGTTGGGGGCCAGCAAGGAGGCCAGTGGGATTGAGCAGAGGCAGGAAGAGTGAGGTAAGGTCTAGAGCTCATCTGTCCTGGTGAAGACCATGGCCTTTCCCCTGAGTGAGGAGGGAGGTGGTTGAGGGGAGTGGTGGGGCCTGACTTAACAGGTGTAAAGGATCACTCTGGCGCCTGTGTTCAGAACGGACAGTAGGAGCAGGGAGCCCAGTTAGGTTGGGTCAGTATCTGAATGAGAGGTGATGGAGTTTAGACCAAGTGGTAGCAATAGTGTAGTAAGAAGCTGCTGTTTTCTAGGTATGGCTGACAGGATTTGCTGATGGATTGGATGTGGAGTATGAGAGTAAAAGAGGGAAGGATGACGCGAGGCCTTTGGCCTAAGCTAGTGGATGGATGGAGTTGCCCTTTATGACATGGGGAAGACTTGAGGATGAGAGAGATGGGGAGGTTGGTGGAGCAGCAATCAAGAGTTCAGCTTTAGACGAGTCAGGTTTGAGATGCCTGTTGTGATGTTATATGAGACTGGAGTGGAGTGGAAAGGTCCCAACTCAAAATAGAAATTTAGGAATCATTAGCAAATAGGTAGTATTTCAGGCCTTGAGATTATATGAGATCTGGTCTAAAGAAGTGAGGATTGAGCTCTGGGATTTTCTTTCCGTGTTCAGAGGTTGGAACCACAGAGGAGACTGAGAAGAAGTCTTTGATTCGACACATCATGAGATGAGGACCATGAAATGAATGTTGTACTTAGCAATGTGCTGGTCACTGGTGTTGATGCAAGAGCACTCTAAGAAGAGTGGAAAGAAAATCTGATTAGTGTGGTTTGAAGAGAGAATCTAGGGAAAGGGATTGGAGTCAGCAAGTACGGACAGCTTTTTAGAGGAGGTTAGCTATAAACTCTTATTTGAAAGCACTGCAGTCATCCTCACAGTAAATAATTTTATTTCTAGCTCCACCTATTTAGCAGTCAGACTTGGATCACTTTATCAATGATTGGTGGAAGTAAAATAACTATACTACTATACTGAAAATGTTAATGTATTATTAACCTCCAAAACCCATACACACAAAAGCTTGTCCTTTTTTACATAATTCATTTCAGGGCTCATAAAAGCCCTTTGGTACAAGATGTTCCTTTGTCAATTATTTTTGTTCTTACCTCAGATTAAAGTTAATTTAGAGGTGCTACAAACTGTGCATTTAAAACAAAATACATACTCAAGAAAGTTGAAAACCAGGATTTATTTTGAAATATGCTGTCTTTTTATCTCAACATGAGTTTAGGTTCTTGTTTCTGCCCTCAGTAAATTAATGCCCAAATAAAAAATAATCTACAAGGTATATAGTATATACCATATTTACACCATCTTTACTGTGGATGTAAACTCTTTCCATGGTCTTGTTTTGTGCCTTTACCATAGCAAGTTCAGCTCACAGTTGCATTGTAAAGGTTTCAGTTCAGTTCAGTCGCTCAGTCGTGTCCGACTCTTTGCGACCCCATGAATTGCAGCACTCCAGGCCTCCCTGTCCATCACCAACTCCCAGAGTTCACTCAGACTCAACGTCCATTGAGTCAGTGATGCCATCCAGCCATCTCATCCTCGGTCGTCCCCTTCTCCTCCTGCCCCCAATCCCTCCCAGCATCAGAGTCTTTTCCAATGAGTCAACTCTTCGCATGAGGTGGCCAAAGTACTGGAGTTTCAGCTTCAGCATCATTCCCTCCAAAGAAATCCCAGGGCTAATCGCCTTCAAAATGGACTGGTTGGATCTCCTTGCAGTCCAAGGGACTCTAGAGAGTCTTCGCCAACACCACAGTTCAAAAGCATCAATTCTTTAGTGCTCAGCCTTCTTCACAGTCCAACTCTCACATTCATACATGATCACTGGAAAAACCATACTTAATTATTTTGAAGTTTAGGATTATATCTACTGATTTTTTTAGTCTATTAGTTTTATCTGGAAGATGATGTGTCCTTCAGTCTACAGATGGAAATCTTTTTTTAATTTGAGAGAAGTACTTTCTTAAGTTTGTCTTTTGTTGTTTTCTCATTTTTCCCCCTCTGGCAATTTTTCATGGTTTGGCTCTGTTCTCTAGTTGTCATAATCATTTCACATGTCCTTGTTAACTTTTCTTTTGCAGAGTTTCTTAAGTTAGGCCTTTCCATCGCTGATTTGATTTTTTGTAATATTTGTTAAGTTCTTTACTGCTTACAGGGGCATCCCTGGTGGCTCAAACGGTAAAGAATCTGCCTGCAATGTGGGAGACCAGGGTTCAATCCCTGGGTTGGGAAGTTTCCCCTGGTGAAGGGAATGGCAACCCACTCCTGTATTCTTGCCTGGAGAATCCCACGGACAGAGGAGCCTGGCAGACCATGGTCCATGGGATTGCAAAGAGTCATATACAACTGAGTGACTAACACTTTCTCTGCTTACAATTTGAATTTAAAATTTTCTTTTATGTTTTTATCTAATTCATAGTCTTTTTTTAAATCCCAGTTTCCATATGGTACTTTTTTTTTCCATAACCTGAGTTCTTAATTTTTTTTTTTTTTTTTGGTATATTCCTAAGCCAGATTTTTTCTTTTTTTGTTCATTTCTTGTAAATAATTTTCAGTGGTATATTTTTCTGTGTAGAACTAATGAACCTCTTCTCTTACGCTACAGGGTTTTTCATTAACTCTATTCATCCTTTAAAAATGGAAGAACTTTTGAGATTGTCACTATAGAAATGTCATAACCAAATTTGTTCCATACCATTCTACTGAAGACTTTTTCTAGATTTCTTACGAGGAAAATTAATGAGAATTAGATTTTGTAAAGGATTGTATTGTGGTGTTTGAAAAAGATTTGCCTATTTAAAATTATTTTCAGTATTATTAGAACTTAAATTTATGGTTTATATCTTGGTAATAAAATCCCATTTTCCAAACCAGCATACAGACATAAGAATGATCAACTTAGATTTTATGCATAAAGTATATGTAATATATAAATAAAATCAGTGACAAAGGAATAGCTAATTTCCAGATTAAATATATGCTTACCCCTTTTTCCTTTTTTCCAGCTTCATTTCAGTTCAGTCACTCAGTCGTGTCTGACTCTTAGCAATCCCGTGAATTGCAGCACACCAGGCCTCCCTGTCCATCACCAACTCCCAGAGTCCACCCAAACCAATGTCCATTGAGTCAGTGATGCCATCCAACCATCTCATCCTCTGTCGTCCCTTCTCCTGACCTCAATCTTTCCCAGCATCAGGGTCTTTTCAAATGAGTCAGCTCTTTGCATCAGGTGGCCAAAGTATTGGAGTTCGAGCTTTAGCATCAGTCCTTCCTTCCAATGAACACACAGGACTGATCTCCTTTAGGATGGACTGATTGGATCTCCTTGCAGTCCAAGGGACTCTCAAGAGTCTTTACAACACCACATTTCAAAAGCATCAATTCTTAAGCCCTCAGCTTTCTTTATAGTCCAACTCTCACATCCATACCTGACCACTGGAAAAACCATAGCCTTGACTAGACAGACCTTTGTTGGCAAAGTAATGTCTCTGCTTTTTAATATGCTGTCTAGGTTGGTCATAACTTTCCTTCCAA